>NC_084699.1:133122-313122 GCF_028389875.1 Rhea pennata | reverse complement strand
CTAACCCTAACCCTAACCCTAACCCTAACCCTAACCCTAACCCTAACCCTAACCCTAACCCTAACCCTAACCCTAACCCTAACCCTAACCCTAACCCTAACCCTAACCCTAACCCTAACCCTAACCCTAACCCTAACCCTAACCCTAACCCTAACCCTAACCCTAACCCTAACCCTAACCCTAACCCTAACCCTAACCCTAACCCTAACCCTAACCCTAACCCTAACCCTAACCCTAACCCTAACCCTAACCCTAACCCTAACCCTAACCCTAACCCTAACCCTAACCCTAACCCTAACCCTAACCCTAACCCTAACCCTAACCCTAACCCTAACCCTAACCCTAACCCTAACCCTAACCCTAACCCTAACCCTAACCCTAACCCTAACCCTAACCCTAACCCTAACCCTAACCCTAACCCTAACCCTAACCCTAACCCTAACCCTAACCCTAACCCTAACCCTAACCCTAACCCTAACCCTAACCCTAACCCTAACCCTAACCCTAACCCTAACCCTAACCCTAACCCTAACCCTAACCCTAACCCTAACCCTAACCCTAACCCTAACCCTAACCCTAACCCTAACCCTAACCCTAACCCTAACCCTAACCCTAACCCTAACCCTAACCCTAACCCTAACCCTAACCCTAACCCTAACCCTAACCCTAACCCTAACCCTAACCCTAACCCTAACCCTAACCCTAACCCTAACCCTAACCCTAACCCTAACCCTAACCCTAACCCTAACCCTAACCCTAACCCTAACCCTAACCCTAACCCTAACCCTAACCCTAACCCTAACCCTAACCCTAACCCTAACCCTAACCCTAACCCTAACCCTAACCCTAACCCTAACCCTAACCCTAACCCTAACCCTAACCCTAACCCTAACCCTAACCCTAACCCTAACCCTAACCCTAACCCTAACCCTAACCCTAACCCTAACCCTAACCCTAACCCTAACCCTAACCCTAACCCTAACCCTAACCCTAACCCTAACCCTAACCCTAACCCTAACCCTAACCCTAACCCTAACCCTAACCCTAACCCTAACCCTAACCCTAACCCTAACCCTAACCCTAACCCTAACCCTAACCCTAACCCTAACCCTAACCCCTAGCCCCTAGCCCCTAGCCCCTAGCCCCAACCCCTAACCCCTAACCTCTAACCCCTAGCCCTAGCCCCTAACCCTCTAACCCTCACCCTCTAACCCTAACTCTGACCCTCTAACCCTAACCCTAAATGACTCTAACCCTAATGCTTGCTCTTGCTCTCTAGCCCTAAGCCCTAAACTGGTGGGGGTAGGGGGGGGTTGGGGGGAGAGGATGGGTGGGAAGTGGGGGGGGGGGGGGGGGGGGGGGGGGGGGGGGGGGGGAGGGGTGGGTGTGTTGGGGGGGGGAAGTGGGCGGGGGGACAGGAGGGGTGGGGGGGGTTGGGGTAGGAGGTGGGGGGGGGGGGAGAGGAGGGGTGGGGGGGGTTGGGGAGGGTGGAGGATGGGTGGGGGGAGTGGAGGGGGAGGGGGGAGGTGGGGAGAGGGAAGGTGGGGAGGAGGGGTGGGGAGGAGGGGTGGGGGTGTTGGGGGGGGAAGTGGGCGGGGGGACAGGAGGGGTGGGGGGGGTTGGGGTAGGAGGTGGGGGGGGGAGAGGAGGGGTGGGGGGGGTTGGGGAGGGTGGAGGATGGGTGGGGGGAGTGGAGGGGGAGGGGGGATGGGTGGGGAGAGGGAAGGTGGGGAGGAGGGGTGGGGAGGAGGGGTGGGGGTGTTGGGGGGGGAAGTGGGCGGGGGGACAGGAGGGGTGGGGGGGGTTGGGGTAGGAGGTGGGGGGGGGAGAGGAGGGGTGGGGGGGGTTGGGGAGGGTGGAGGATGGGTGGGGGGAGTGGAGGGGGAGGGGGGATGGGTGGGGGGGAGGTGGGGAGAGGGAAGGTGGGGGAAGAGGGGTGGGGGGAGTGGAGGGGGAATGGGAAAAAAAAAGAAAAAAAAAATAAGAAAAAATATAAAAATGGGAAATTAATTTGCATAGATCATGCCTTCCCTAGCAGAGGGAGGATACTAGCTCAGGGCAAATATTATTAAAAAAAATTTTTTTTTAATTATTTAAAAAAAAATTATTAAAAAATTTAATTATTTTTTTTTTAATAATATTTGCCCTGAGCTAGTATCCTCCCTCTGCTAGGGAAGGCATGATCTATGCAAATTAAAACAGATAACTACGGGGAGAAGAAAGCTGACTCCCAAATAGTAGTCTAGCAATAAAGAAGACGGCCTAGAGAGGAGAGAATACAGCGGAAAGCGAACGCGACAGAGCAAAGGACGGAGATCGTGGAGCTAGGAGTTAGAGAATACTGAATAAAGCAAAAAAAATAAAAAATAAAAAATAAAATAAGAAGAGCAAAGAGATAAACAAAAGGACAGACAGATTTAAAGTGCGCAGAGTAGAGAAAGAGAGAAACGAAGCGAAGATGAAAGAATAAATGGAGCAAGAGAAACGGCGGTCGTACCTGGCGAGCGGCAATCTACGACTTCTTTCTAAAAAAGGACCGTTTCGGCCGGACCGAAAGCCGAGGGGACGGACGTAATTTAATTAAGAGGACGCAAACGAACAAAACTGTCTTTATTCGAAAGAACGGACGCACGCGACTACCTTTGTCTTTATTGCTCAAAACCGGTCAGCGCTCTCTTTATCGCGACAAGATATCTCGGCCTTCCGTCGTCACAATAGGAAAACCTCGACGAGCGACCCCGCGTCCTAGAGCGGCTCCGCGTACTCCTCGCCATCCGTCTCTATAATCTCGCGGCTTCTACTCGCGTCGCCCGGCACGTACGCTACCTTCCTGCGGTAATAGGCGATCCCCTCCTATTTTAGGTAGCTCTCAGTAACAGGGTTACCAAGAAGGAAAAAAAAAAAAAATCCTAAAAAAGCCCAGTCCCGAGGCAGAGCTCCGCATCGACACGGGCGACGATAGTTGCCTCGCAGAGTGGCCGGGACCAGGGAGGAAAAAAAAAAAAAAAACAAAAAAAAAAAAAAAAAAAACCCCAGTCCCGAGGCAGAGCTCCGCATCGACACGGGCGACGATAGTCGCCTCGCAGAGCGGCCGGGACCGGGGAAAAAAAACCCAGCTGGGGGAAAAAAAAAAAAATCCCCCAGCTGGGGTTTTTTTTTTTTTAATAAAAACCAAAAATAAATTTAAAATGCTAACTACAACCTAGAGGCAAAAAGAAAAGCATACAACATTAGACCCATCCCACTACCGAACAACCGCCCGTTCACGCTCGCTACGGCCATCCATCCCCTGAGCTAACGTAACTATCTGCTACCGTTCTTCTTAAAGGTAACGCTGCGTTGGAATGACCGGGAAGCCCCCCAGACTGGAAATTCTAACTAATAATAAATAAATAAATAAATACCTCTACCTCTTATTAAGCCCCCCCCCCAATAACTAGGATAGCTACATTACTATATTCTACCCACTACCATAACTACATCCACAGGCAAGGCAGCTCCAGACAAAGACACGGACGTACATACAGACACAAACACGCGCCCTAGCATAGAAAAAGGGCGGCGAAGACAATGTTGCCGGCCGGTAAGACCTATGACGCTACGGTTGTGCGGCTCGGATGCTCTGGACGAGTCCAGAAAAGAGGGGGAAAGGCCACCGCTCGCGATGGAAAGGAGCCGGCGAAGCCGGGAACGCCGAGGAAGAAGAGGCTCGCGAGAAAGACCCGAGCCCGGGACAACGCAGGGAAGAGAACCCCGAAAGGGCGCCGCAAAGACGCGGGACGAGAGCGGCCTCGGAAGAGGAGCGGCCGGCGAGGCCGCGACCGCGGCCCGATCGGCCGTGACGCGAAGCCGGAGCGACGGACCGCCCCTTTTGGTAGGCCGCACGGAATGAGACGAGATTCCCTTGGCGCAAGGCCGATGACTCGTGCCCGGCAAAGGGCAACGGATGCCTGCCACGCTACTGCTGCACAGTGTGGGCTGTGCTCCCTGAGCACAAAGAACGAGAGCGACGTCAAGACCTCAGCAAAAGAGAACGCAGCCACAACACACAGACGACACCGGGACACAGACGACACCGGGACACAGACGACACCCTGGAGCTGCCCTGCCTAGCACCCCCTCGCTTTCTGCCACACACACCCCACCGTCTCTTCCTCACACACAGCACTCCTCCCGAGGAGCCCTCCGCACTACAATGAATGTCAGCACACGCACACACACGCGCACTGAGCCAACACACCCCAACCCCCTTTGCCCTTCAGCTTAGCTTTTAGAGCGCGGAGTCCGTGGGTCACCGTCTGTCCTCGGGAGGCACCCGCGACGGCGGCCGCGTCCTCTCCGGTCTTCCTTCGATCGCCGCGTTCGCCTCCGGCGCCTGCCAAACCGCGGCACGAGCGGTCGCCTCCGTGCCGGTCGGCTCCTACCTCATCCCCGACGACACCCTCCCCCAAAGCACCGCAGATGCTCCGCTCGCCTTCGCTACAACGCTTCCAAACCCCGACGCTGCGGCTGGATGGGCCACCCGCAGCGTCCGGAAGAAACAAAAAAACAAAATTGCTCTTCGCCCAGACAATGCTCGCCAGCCCCGTGATGCCAGGCACCGAACTGCTTCCCTGCGATACGCGGGCACGCCTCGGAAAGGCCTGCACGGTACCTGCAAAAAGGCAGAGCGAGAGACATCATCGAGGGGCAGCCCGACACCGCCCACCGCACAATAACGTTCTGACACAAACAAGATACGCTCTCACCTGCTCAGGCGCTTGCCAGCACTCGACTTCTCTCCGCAGCGTCCCGCAAAACCTGCGAGCACAGAGCAATCGTGCACTGAGGTGACGCGTCCAAGACCACAGCCCACCCGCATCAAGCATTTGTGCCCGCCCTTCTACCCGCTCCTATAACCCCTGCTGACCGCCAGGCTACGGCCACCGTGCCGAGCTCTGCCGCGTCCCTGTAAAACCGGAACGGCGGCGCGCAACAGAAACGGCGCCGATTACGCAACAGCCCTACATAGGCTCCGCTTCATCTCCTGCGCTGACGCTCATTTTGCCGTGCTCTGCCTGGGCGTAAGTAATCTGCTCTCCGCATCGCTCCTCATCTACAAGCACAAAGCGGGAATTGATCCGGGAACCGCAACACAACACCACCCCGTTTCCAACAACAAACCCCTAGATCACCGTCTAAGACTATGCCCCTTTCTTCCTCCGTCTCCCTTCAGCCCGCCGGGAATGCTGCTCTGCATCTGACAAGAAATAAACCACAGCGTGCAAAGGCTGAATGATCACCACCCCAGTCCATCACTGCAACACTCTACATCCTACCATCGCTACATCCACAGGCAAGGCAGCTCCAACCCCACATGGACAGACACAAACACAAAGCAGAATCCTACACAAAAAGAATCACACACACACGCAAGACTCTGTCAGCCAGAAAGCCATGCAATGGCACAGTTGTGCGGCTCGGATGCTCTGGACGAGTCCAGAAAAGAGGGGGAAAGGCCACCGCTCGCGATGGAAAGGAGCCGGCAAAGCCGGGAACGCCGAGGAAGAAGAGGCTCGCGAGAAAGACCCGAGCCCGGGACAACGCAGGGAAGAGAACCCTGAAAGGGCGCCGCAAAGACGCGGGACGAGAGCGGCCTCGGAAGAGGAGCGGCCGGCGAGGCCGCGACCGCGGCCCGATCGGCCGTGACGCGAAGCCGGAGCGACGGACCGCCCCTTTTGGTAGGCCGCACGGAATGAGACGAGATTCCCTTGGCGCAAGGCCGATGACTCGTGCCCGGCAAAGGGCAACGGATGCCTGCCACGCTGCTCCTACGCAGTGTGGGCTGTGCTCCCTGAGCACAAAGAACGAGAGCGACGTCAAGACCTCAGCAAAAGAGAACGCAGCCACAACACACAGACGACACCGGGACACAGACGACACCGGGACACAGACGACACCCTGGAGCTGCCCTGCCTAGCACCCCCTCGCTTTCTGCCACACACACCCCACCGTCTCTTCCTCACACACAGCACTCCTCCCGAGGAGCCCTCCGCACTACAATGAATGTCAGCACACACACGCACACACACGCGCACTGAGCCAACACACCCCAACCCCCTTTGCCCTTCAGCTTAGCTTTTAGAGCGCGGAGTCCGTGGGTCACCGTCTGTCCTCGGGAGGCACCCGCGACGGCGGCCGCGTCCTCTCCGGTCTTCCTTCGATCGCCGCGTTCGCCTCCGGCGCCTGCCAAACCGCGGCACGAGCGGTCGCCTCCGTGCCGGTCGGCTCCTACCTCATCCCCGACGACACCCTCCCCCAAAGCACCGCAGATGCTCCGCTCGCCTTCGCTACAACGCTTCCAAACCCCGACGCTGCGGCTGGATGGGCCACCCGCAGCGTCCGGAAGAAACAAAAAAACAAAATTGCTCTTCGCCCAGACAATGCTCGCCAGCCCCGTGATGCCAGGCACCGAACTGCTTCCCTGCGATACGCGGGCACGCCTCGGAAAGGCCTGCACGGTACCTGCAAAAAGGCAGAGCGAGAGACATCATCGAGGGGCAGCCCGACACCGCCCACCGCACAATAACGTTCTGACACAAACAAGATACGCTCTCACCTGCTCAGGCTCTTGCCAGCACTCGACTTCTCTCCGCAGCGTCCTGCAAAACCTGCGAGCACAGAGCAATCGTGCACTGAGGTGACGCGTGCAAGACCACAGCCCACCCGCATCAAGCATTTGCTCCCACACCTTTACCCGCTCCTATAACCCCTGCTGACTGCCATGCTACGGTCACAGTGTCGAGGCCCGTCCGTAAAACGAGAACGGCGGTGCGCGACACGGACGGCGCCGACGGGACAACGGCCCTATATAGCCTCCGCTTCATCTCTCGGACCGACGCTCACCTTGCCGTATTCTGCCTGGGTGCGAGGAATCTGGCCTCCGCATCGCTCCTCATCTACAAGTACAAAGCAAGAATTGATCCGGGAACCGTAGCACAACACCACCCCATTTCCAACAACAAACCCCTAGATCACCGTCTAAGACCGTGCCCCTTTCTTCCTCCGTCTCCCTTCGGCCCGCTGGGAATGCTGCTCTGCACCTGAACCTAAGAGCGGATATGCCTCTCGCTTCCTTCATCTCCCTTGGGCACGTGGGCCGCTGCAGCACATCTGCAAAACAGCACGAAGGGGAGCGCACAGGCTGGCGGATCAGTGTTCTGAGCCATCCCTGCCACACTCTACATCCTACCGTTCCTAACACCCACAGGCGAGGCAGCTCCAGCCCCAAACGGACAGACACAAACACAAAGCAGAGTCCTACACAAAAAGAAACACACACACACACACACACAACTTTGCTAGCCAGAAAGTCCTACAATGCCACAGCTGTGCGGCTCTGATGCTCTGGACAAGTCCAGAAAAGAGTCAAATACCAGCGTCCGTGATGCAAAGGTGCCGACAAAGGCAGGAGAGTCGATGCCGAAGCAGCCGGCCACGGAAGACCCCGAGCTGTGGCCGTACAGGGAAGAGAACCCTGAAAGGGTGCCAGCAAGATGCAAAACGAGAGCGGTCCCAGAAGACGAGAGCCGACGAGGCCTCGACGACGACCGCGGAAACGATCGGCCGCAAACGACCGGGATGCGAAGCCGGAGCGACGGACCGCCCCTTTTAGTTGGCCGCACAGAATGAGACAGGATCCCTCGGCAGGACGTCGATGAGTCGCGCCAGGCGAAAGACAACGGATGCCTATCGCTCTACCGCTGCGCAGTATGGGCCGTGCTCCTCGAGCACAAAGAACAAGAGTGACATCAAGACCTGAGAAAAAAGGTATCACAGCTACACACAACACAGACACAAGCTGCAGCTGCCCTGCCTAGCGCACCCTCGCTTTCTCCCGTGCACCCTCCGCTGCGCTCGCCTCACACGGGAATCGCCAGAAGAACCCTCCGCACTACACCGAACGTCAGTGTGCACGTATACACCCCGCATGCGCTCTTTGCCCCTCAACTTAGCTTTTGCAGCGGTGCGAGTCGCCATCCGTCCTCAGGAGTCGTCCTCGATAACGGCCGCATCCTCTCCGATCTTCCTTCGGTCGCCGCGTTCGCCTTCGTCACCCGCCAAACCCGGTCAGCTTCGGTCTCTTCTGCGACAGCACCCTCCCCCAAACCGTTATCATCGCTCCGCTCACCCGCGCCACGCCAATTCCACGCTCCGTCGCGGTTGTCGGAACACCCGCGGCACCTGGAAAAACCAAGAGAACTGAAGTACTCTTCTGCTAGGCAGCATCGACTTAGCCCTACAACTGACACGCCGTTATACTCACCCATTCTGGCTCACCTCAAACACTCAAACATTCCTGGAAAAAGCCCATGCAGCACCTCAAAAAGAAAGGAAAAAAAGAAATTACTGAGCAGCACCTTGGCACCACCCCATCAAACAGCGGAACTCCAGTCTGACGAGAACCCCCACGCACACGCCTGCTCAGCCTTCTTGTTGCCGCTCACCTTCTCCTCTCCGCAACTTCCTGCAAAACCAGAGGAAAGGCTACACCTGGAGGTGATGCCAAAAACCACACCCCATCTACAACCATAACTCACTATAACACTTACCTGTGCCACGCGCCCATCCTGACCGCCAGACTACGTGTTGCCATGCCGAGGCGTGCCACACGCCTGTAAAATAAGAACAGGAGCGGGCAACGGGGACGGCATCGACAAGACGACGGCCCTATACCGAGCTCCGCTTCCTCTCTCGGACAAACGCTCGCCTCGCCGTGCTCCTCCCGGGTGAGAGGGACCCTCGTTGCACATTGTTCCGCACCTACAAGCGCAAAGCAAAAATTAACAAGGGAACTGTCGACCGCACCGCTCTCCTTCCAAAACCAACTCTAGCTCATCTTCTTACAGCACAACCCTTTCTTCTTCCGCCTCCCTTCGGCCCGCTGGGAATGCCGCTCCGCGCCTGCCAGAAAACAAAGCAGAGCACGAGGAGGCCGATCGATCGCCGCTCTGGTCCGTCACTCGTGCACTCTACGTGCTACCGTTGCTAACGCCGACAGGCGAGGCAGCTCCAGCCCCAAACAGACAAAGAAACATTAGACAGAAACACACAGGAAAGCCCTATGCAAGAAAAACTACTCCCACGCATAAGATGCTGCGGACTAGAAAGCTCTACAACACCACAATCGTGCAGCTCTGATACTCTGCACAAGACCAGAAAAGAACCGAGTGCCACCGCTTCCGATGGCGAGAGCTCCGGCAAAGCCGGAAAGATCGACGCGAGAAAGGCCGGCGAGAAAGATCCGACGTGGCGACGACGCAGGGAAGAAAACCCTGAAAGGACGCCGCAGAGATGCAAGACGAGAGCGGCCGACGATGCCTCGACGACGGCAAAGATGGTTGGCCGCAAACGGCCGCGACGCAAAGCCGGAGCGACGGACCGCCCCTTTTAGCCGGCCACACGGAACGAGAGGCGATCCGTCACCGTGATGCCGATGAGCGACGCCACGCAAAAGACGACGGATGCCTACCTACCGCGCTACTGCTGCGCGGTGCGGGCCGCGCTCCTCGAGCGCAAAGGACAAAAGTGACATCAAGACCTGAGCAAAAGGTAGCAGAGCTAAAACACACAACACAGACTACACAAGAACATGGACACAGGCTGGAGCTGCCCCGCCTAGCTCGCTCTCGCTTCCTCCCATCCACCCTCCGCCGCACCTGCCTCACCCACAGCACTCACCAGAAGAGCCCCTCACACCGCACCAGATGTCAGCAGGCACGCGCACACACGCACACAGCCAAGACACCCCGATGCTCTTCGCCCCTCGACTTAGCTTTTGGAGTTCTCGGGGTCACCATCTGTACTGAAGAGACATCCGCGACGGCAGCCGCACGCTCTCTCATCTTCCTTCGGTCACCGCATTCGCCGTCGTCACCCGCCGAATCGGAACAGGAGCGGTCGCCCCCGCGCCGGCCGGCCGCGGCCTCGTCCGCGAGAGCCTCCTCCGCCGAAGCGCCGTGCGTGCGCCGCTCGCCCGTGCCGCGCCGATTCCGAGCTCCCGCAGCTTCTCTGCGGTGACGTCCACGGTACCTGGAAAACCGACGCAACAAACTTAATACGCTGCCAGGCAGCGCTGACCGGCCCTAGAACAACTGAAACGCCGGTACGATCACCCGCTCTACCTCACCGGAAACCCTCGGACGCTTCTCGGAAAGGGCCCCACGGTACCTGAGAAAACAGAGCGGGCGGCCCCTAAAGCCGGAGTAAGGGTCAGAAGCGCAGCCGCAAAACGGTACGCGGCAGCGCGTTCGGAGCCGCAAATATAAGAAAGGAGCCGGAAGGCAACGCTGCAAATTGCTTCCCGCTCGCTCGGGAAAGTCCACCGGTTTCTTCCTGCTCGGCACTAATGCTCGGGCAGGAAAACAGGGGAGTTGATTAGTTATATGTAGGTCGATTTTTGAGCTCTCGAAGCACGTGTGCTTACCTATGCTGGGGTCGCATTTCCAATGAGATGACTACATTTCTCACGATACTGCAGCTACAGGGAGGGCGGGTGCTTCCTTCTCTCTTCATATAAAGTCTACACTCTTCCACAAGTCTACATACCACAAAACCCTCAAACAGTATCTCCCTAAACAGGGCTGATAATATTGCTGAGGAGCAGCAAAACATCCATGAAGTAGGCCATCAGACCAGCTGATGAGAGCAACAGCTCACATACATCTGAATTACTGGAGATGCTACCAAAAAAACAAAAAAAAACCACCTAGGCTGTGAAAGTAGGAAGAAATGCTTTCTAAGAACCTCTGCCACCTCCTTTCATCTGTAGCCCAAGAGAGGAACAAACAGTTCCTCAGGAATCATCATCGTGGAAGAACCCAGCGATGAAGTTGGGACCCTTCCACAATACACACGGGAACACTAGACCCCAATACTAAAAGTTAACAAAAGATATACCTGGAGACTGAGAGGCCGTCTTCTCCCGCCGAACGCGCCACGCCAAAACACCGACCCGAGAGAAAAACCGCCCGGTACGAGCGGTTTTCCGTCACGCTCGCGGCTCCGCGTTCAGCCGTCCCGTCGCTCCGAAGTTGAGCGACGGCCTTTGCTTCTCCAAACGCTGCGATAAACGTTGTCAGGTAGTTTTAGTTCCTCAAACGCTGCGATTTGCAGCATTTGTTATTTTAAGGCAACTCCAGAGCACTACTCCCACCGGAGAGCAAAGCCAGAATGAGCTCCCTGGGGCAAGGGCGTGGGTTTATGTAGCCCTGGGCCCGCCCACCGCCCTGCCCACGAGCCCTTGGAAGGGGAGGGGCAACGCAATGGCGGCCATAAATACATAGGGCTGAGCAAAGGTGAGTTGTTCTCTTCTGCTTGGTATCTAGACTGCAGAGTACCGAAAGCATTGACAGACCTTCTGGATGAAACGAGCCATCTGCTGCGTTGCTGAGCCTTTGTATACTATATCTGTGATACCAGGAGGTATGTTATTAAACTTCTTTTTGCCCTAACTAGTGTGCTTATGCTTAGGAAGAAGACTACAACATTGCACGTAACCTTTAAAGGGAATGCTCTACCACGGTTGCCGGGGCCTTGGCTATCTTGCAGGACTACGAAGAGCTGAAGTAAGCAACAAGGCATTCAAGGTCACCAAGGAGGAATTCCTCGAGGGCAAGGGGATTAAGAAATTAAGATAAGCACAAGTCTGTGAGCACTTACGGGACGTGCATCCAGAAAGGGAGTCGACACAGCAGCCAATTAGAAAGTGAGCAGATGCGCGTGGACAATGCTAGAGAACCAATAGAAATGCTTTGCGAGGCGCGAGGACGCGTGAGCTTGCTGGAAAAGATATATAAGCTAGATAGACAAAGGAATAAAGTTGGATTGAACTCGCATCACGTCGATGCGCGTGTTCCTCCCCGTCGTGCCGATAACGGGCTGCGGCACACGGTTGTCTAATCGGTTCAGGCCTCCGTATAATACGGCTCTTCTGGCCGGAGAGCGTTTCCCGTAGGGCAAACCGAGATACTGGAATAAACTCCCGGAACGAGCCTGCTTCTCTAATGCGAGTACTTCCCAAGAGGGGTGTTTCTTGGGTAGTACCTGGAGTAATTAAGAAAATGCAGTTGCTGAATGGAATGAGTAGTTCCCTGAGGAATACTAGCTAGCTCTGTATCTCCGGGTGCTATGGGATAGGTAGGGCCGAAGGCCTCAGGAGGCCGTCTGAGCAGCGAGAGGGGTCTTAAGGAACCTTGAGGGTGGGAAAACAGCTCTGAGGCACGAAAGGGGCCTTTGGAAAGGTTTCCAGGGGAGCAGCACGGTGCTAAGGGGTCTAGAGGGCCAACACAGGTCTGTGGGAGGGGGAAAAAAAAAGGCCAAAAGAGGAAATCAAAGCAGAGCGGCGGGCTGCTAAAGGATTTGGAGCGCCAACAGAGGGCTCCACGGCCAGAGGAGGGCTCCAGAAGGATTCTGTGGTGACTACGGGATCCTAAGGGGGCTGGAGGGACGGACGACGGCTCTGGTAAACAAGGAAGGGAAAAAAAAGTAGTCTAAAGTGTACTAGAATGGTTCAAAAGGGGCCCACGTGGCCAAACAAATGACTCTGGGGAACAAGGAAGAAATCCAGAGGGGTTCTGAGAAAATTAGAGGCTTTCTAAAGGGGCTCTAGAGGGCCAGAAGACGGCTCCGGGGCACAAGGAAGGCTGAGTCATCCAGGGGGAACTAGAGGAGCGCTAAGGGGTCTACATGGCCAAAAGAGTGACTCTGGGGAAGAAGGGAGACAGCGGGAAGGGTTCCGAAAAGGCTAGAGAGTCTCTCAGGGCCTGGGGGTGGGGGGGAGCAAAAGACAGCTCTGGGGCACGAGGAAGGCTGCAAGAGCAATCCAGAGTGCACAAGAGGGCTGCTAAGGGGTCTAGAAAGCCAACAGAGGTCGGTGGATAGGGGGAAAAAAAAAAAAAAGGTCAAAAGAGGACGCCAGAGCAGAGCAGCGGGCCGCTAAAGGGGCTGGAGTGCCAACGGAGGGCTCTGGGGCAGAAGGAAGGGCTCTGAGGGAATTCTGAGGGGACAGCAGGGGGGCTAATGGGTATAGATGGCACCAAAATAAACCTCTATAGCATAAGGAAAACTGAAGGAGTAGTCCAGAGTGCACTAGAGGGGTGCTAAGGGGTCTAGAGGGCCAAGAGGTCTGCGGGCGGAAAATAAAAGACCAAAAGAGATGGCCAAAGCGTTAGCAAAGGGCTGCTGATGGGGCTGCAGCGCCAACCGGAGGACTCCGGGGCTAGAAGAAGGGCTCCCGAGGGATTCTGCAGGGACTACAGGGGTGCTAATGGGTCGAGAGGGCACCGAGACAAGCCCTTGGGGCACGAGAAAGGCTAAAGGAGCCGTCTGGTGGGCACGAGAGGGGTTCTGAGTGGTTTACGTGGCTAAAAAATTATTCTGAAGAAAAGACAGAAATCTTGGGGGGAGGCGTGCCTTGGAGCACACCTAAAGGCAAATGGATAGGTCATGAGGGAGTTAGGGAGCAAATAGGTGAATCCTGGGGAGATAAGGGGGAAAACTGAAGATTCTGGGCCATTACGCACCTGCCGTTGTCCGAAATCTGGGTTCTGGTACCCGGTGTGCGAGCAACCAATAGATACGCAGGGTCGAGATAGTTTTTATATCATTTTTGCGCAGAGATGGGTGCTAGGTGGTAAATCCACAAAGCTAACACACCTTCTCTCCCTCTCATTCTTGATTTATACACACTTTTCAGGGAGCACTTTGTACAATTTTTTTCTATTGGTTACAATTTCATTAGATTAGGTATTCGCTCTGCGGTTGTGCTTTCACGTTCCTGTTAATTAGCAGAGGAAGCGGAGAAGAGGCAGGAGCATCATTATTGTGTCATTTCCATCTCAGTATTCATTCAGGGGTGTGTAGTTCAATACGTTAATAAGCCTTAATGAACCTAAGGTCACTTCTGGGTTATTCTGCTGTTTTTGTCTTGCCTACCTCTCACATTCTTCAAAGTGCTGTGGTTTCATCAAGGTTATTTGGCCAGAGCTGGTTTTCCTTTGCAGTACTGTTTTTCTCTCTGCCTTTCCTTGAGTCTTGTTAACTATTTGCAGGGTTTTTCTCACAGCATTGCTCCAACACCATAATCTTCCTGCTTGGACCCTGCCTCTTACCTCTGAGAAGCTGGCCCTTGCTTTCGTTCCACAGGCAGCTGTTAGCTGTTGCACAGTCTCGGCAGGCAAGTTGGGGACTGCTGCCCAGGCGGTCGTGACCTGCAACATCACGTGCTCAGAAGAATTCTCAGGAAGTCATGCAGATTCACAACCTGAAGGGTAAAAAGCAAATTTCTCTTAAGGATGGTTTTTATTTCATCACAGGAGCAATTTTTCCCTCTCTTCTCCAGTGTACTGTCTTTAACAGCACGCCTTCCTCATCACCATTTTCGCCTGCTACTTCCAGAGCTCTCATTTGCCCTCGCGTCTTAGTCCTTTTTGCCGTTTTTCATCCGCACGTACTTTCACGTCCTGTCGCCGATCCCCCTTCCCGTTTGTCCTCTAGCGGGCAGTCGAGACGCTCCGGCCTCGCGCTTAGCCGCGCGCCCCTTACGATCTGGCTGGCAGCTCGGACAGAGCAGAGGGCAGCAAGAAGAGCTGATCTGAACGTAGCAGACCTGAGCACCGAGCAACACAGAAGCAGCACCAAGGCATCCAAGAGATGGCATTTCTGTAAAGAAAACACGTATAACTCCAGGTTCTTAGAGGTACCTGGGAATTTTATGTACCTGTGCCCAGGGCTCCTGCAGGTTCTTTCTGGATAGTTGAAGCTACCCGAACGCAATGATCTTGGGAGACGGTGACACGGTGTCCCCAGGGCTGCCGTGGGATGCCTGTGGCTGTTCCACGGTCTCTCAGGCTGTCTTAGGGTCCTTAGACACAAACAGAGCTGGTCACGTTTCCCGGAGGGCTTTCTCTTGCGCTGCGTAACCAGATAGCTCTGTGCCGAGTCCTCCCAGCCCTGCCGCTCCTCGTGGCTGCTGTCCAACTCTCCCGCTCCTGAGCAAAACTATGACTACCAGGAGCCCGCACGGCCCCTCACGCTCCCCCTCGCCTCTTGCGTTGGCAAGAGAGACAGCCGCAGCCTCTGGGACAACCCTGCCCGGTCACACCAGAGATGAAAAATTCTTCCTGCCCTCTACTACGGAGAAACAGGGAAATTCCACTGTCCCCAATGATCTGCGGGGACTCTCACGTGAGCGGCACGCATCCGGGAAGCAGCGGGCCGCTGCTTTAGGGCTGAGGAGACAGAGGCACCCGGAGTTACAGCTCCCGCCTTGCCGCCGCGCGCTGTGCGGCTGGCCGGCGGGAGCCCTGACGACCGGGAACCGCGCTTCCCGGCGCCTCGAGAGGGACAGGCGGCCGCCCGGAAGCCCGGTGCCGAAAGACTGCTGCTCCCGGTACGTGGGGAGGGGGCCGCAGTGCTAAAGTGAAGTTTGACCCTGTGGCAATTCTGTCCCGATCCCTAACCCAACCCTAAACCTAAACTTAAACCTTACCCTAAACCCTGACCTTAACTTTAACCCTATGGGCTTCTGCTGGCCTCCTTTACAGCCTCTACAGGTCTTAGGGGATCCTACAGGTTTCTATGGGCTTGCGGCAGCCTCTACAGGATTGTGGGGCTCTACGGTTGGCCTCTACGGGCTTGTAGCGGCCTCTATGAGATCGTGCCAGCCTCTGTGGGCTTGTAGCAACTCACGCCAGGCTCTACAAGCTCGTGCCGGCCTTGACCGGCTCGTAGGGACTCGTATCAGCATCTACGGGTTTTTGTAGCCTCGTGCCATCCTCTATGGACTCGGTGCCAGCTCGCGTTGGCCTCTATGGGCTTCTGCCAGCCTCTGCTGACTCACAGGAGGGCACAACGGACTCTTAGTCTTGCAGGGGCTTGTGCTGGCTTCTACAGGCTTGTAGTGGTTCGTGCCAACCTCTATGGGTTCATGTGAGCTCCTGTCATCCTCTATAGGCTCATGCAGGCTTGTGCCATTCTCTACAGGCTCTTCCGGGTTCACAACAGCCTCTACGGGGTTGTGTCAGGCTCTACACACTCCTCCAGACTCGTGCTGGCCTCTGTGCGGGGGCTCCTTTCACATTGTGTGGGCTCATACGGGCTCATGACAGCCTTGACAGGCTCGTAGGGGCTCCTGCCAGCCTCTGCAGGCTCACACGGTCTCACATCAGCCTCTGTGTGCTCGTATGGGCTCCCGATGGCCTCTAGGGGCTCGTAGGGGCTTGTACCAGCCTCCACAGTCTCATGTAGCCTTGTTCCAGCCTGTATGGGCTCCTCCTGGGTCATACGGGCCTCTAAGGGTGCATAGGGGCTCATCCTGGCTTCTGCCAGGCTCATGCCAGTCCTGGGTCCACACCAACTTATACAGCAATGTTTTCCAGTGTGATTAGAAATGAAATTGCTTCAGCTGTGATTAAGCTAATGTTTCCAAAGGTCTCAAAGCCTAGGTTGCACACAGCCAATGAAGTCACCTCCTTTTTCGGCCCAAGTCTCAGCACCAAGAGGTGCAAAACTGCTAGATTTTTCTGGACCGCAAGGAACTGTTTTGCACTCCTACCTGCCAGCTCCTTTCTTACCTCCATTCCGCTGAATCCACTGGCACCTGGTCTTTTTTAGTTCCTTTTCTGTACTCTACTCTGATTGCTGGGGCTGTTTGCTTCTTTCCGTTCACACACATGTCCAGGCTCCTCTATAGCTCTGCATAACATACAAACTGCGCACAATTTATCCCTGAACAGGGCTGACAGTATTTCTGAAAACTACCCCTCCCGGCATACCTTCCAGGCCAAAATGGCCGACCGGAAGCCAGGAGCCGGAAGACTACCCTTCCCGGCATGCCTTCCAGACCAAAATGGCCGACCGGAAGCCAGGAGCCGGAAGACTACCCTTCCCGGCATGCCTTCCAGACCAAAATGGCCGACCGGAAGCCAGGAGCCGGAAGACTACCCTTCCCGGCATGCCTTCCAGACCAAAATGGCCGACCGGAAGCCAGGAGCCGGAAGACTACCCTTCCCGGCATGCCTTCCAGACTAAAATGGCCGACCGGAAGTCAGGAGCCGGAAGACTACCCTTCCCGGCATGCCTTCCAGACCAAAATGGCCGACCGGAAGCCAGGAGCCGGAAGACTACCCCTCCCGGCATGCCTGACAGACAAAAATGGCCGACCGGAAGCCAGGAGCCGGAAGACTACCCTTCCCGGCATGCCTCCCAGACAAAAATGGCCGACCGGAAGCCAGGAGCCGGAAGACTACCCCTCCCGGCATGCCTGACAGACCAAAATGGCCGACCGGAAGCCAGGAGCCGGAAGACTACCCCTCCCGGCATGCCTTCCAGACCAAAATGGCCGACCGGAAGCCAGGAGCCGGAAGACTACCCCTCCCGGCATGCCTCGGGGTGGAGCGCCCTGCAGGGCTTGACCCTGTGCCGTTGCCGTCCGTTACCTGTGGGCGCCCGTCCCTGCCCTCTCCCGACCCAGAGGCCGCTGCGGCGCCCCAGGATCCCTGAAACAGGCCCCAGGCCTGAGCAGAACCTGCTGGCCTTCACAGTTAACGTACTGATTTCCTTTTTGATTTGAATTAACTTCTAGAAACGCGTTTTGAACACCACTTGCCCTCCGGACTGGCATGGGGGGGGGAAGCAGCGGACGCTCCCCCGCACATGCGCAGGACTCCTGGTTGCAGCGCGGCCGTGCGCGCGTCAGGGGGCAGCAGGGAGCGCAACCCCGCCACTGCGCATGCGCGTGGCGCCCGCCTGTGGTGCCGCGCAGAGCTCGTCAGCGGGCAGCAGGGAGCGCGGTGCCGCCGCTGCGCATGCGCGGGACCCCAAGCCTTTTGCAAGCGCCGAGCGCGAACGGTCTCGGCCGGCGGGGGCTCTGCTCCCGGCCCCCTTCGGCACACGCCCCTCGCCCCGTGCCCAGGGCCCAAACGGCAGCGCCTCTCCAAGGATGGGTTCAGCTTCACACACCAGCGGGTAAAAACCATACGTCCTTTTATTGTTAAGTCATAAAGAGGTATCAAAATTAAAAGAGGAAAATTACAGGTGGACTTAACAGAACTACAGTGAGAGCGGGCAGGGCGGCGGGAGACACAACACCATGAACACATGGGAGCGGGCAGCAAGGAGGCGGGAACGGGGCCGGGCACCGGCTTGTTTTTTCAGATGGGTGCTTTTGCTGGGAGGAGGAGGGCAGGAAGGAGCTTAGGAGTCATCTTCGCCATTGGCGCTGTCTCTGTCATCCTCTCCTTCCTCTGCCTCTTTCTCGTCCCCCTTTATGGACTCCAGCTGCGAGAAAGCGGTAGGGTCAGAGGGGTGAGGGACAGAGAGACGGGCTCCGGCCCCGCCCGCTGCAGGCCCCCCAGGGCCTCCTAGCTCCCTACCTGATCGTCTCCCCGGTCCTCGTTGTCGTCGTCATCCAGCAGATCCCCCTCCTCGGCAGAATCGTCCGCCCCCGCCTCTGACTCCATCTTCACATTGCTTTCCTCCTTCTTTGCGGAGCTGCTGCTCTGCTCCTCTTCCGACTTGTCGTTCTTCTGCTCTGCAAGGGCACGGGAAGGCGAAGAGGCAGGGCGTCATGGCGGGCGGGGGCCGACGACGACGAGGGCCGCCCCCCGCCGCAGGTTCCCCCCCCGCCCTCACCCGTCTGTTTACTTTGATCCTTCTCGATCTTCTCCAGGCTCTCCAGCAGCGAATCCACCTTCTGCTTGATTTGGCTCAGCTCCTTCTTGATGGTCTGCAGGTCATCGCCTTTCACTGCCACCAAGAAGAGCGGAGAAGAATGAGGCCGGGCAGGGGCACGAATTCAGCCCCAATCCCGCTGGGATCCCTGTCCCAGCCCAACACTTACACTTTCCAGATTTGGAGGAAGACCCTCGCTGGCCGCTCTTGGAGTTAAAGCCGCTCTTGCCCCGGCGGGACGTGTTGCCGGAGACGCGCTGGCGTTTGGAGGGCA
Source organism: Rhea pennata (assembly GCF_028389875.1). Taxonomy (NCBI): domain Eukaryota; kingdom Metazoa; phylum Chordata; class Aves; order Rheiformes; family Rheidae; genus Rhea; species Rhea pennata. Next base: position 294,137 of record NC_084699.1, on the reverse strand, counting down.
CCACGGCCCGCGCGATGGGAGGTGGTGGCGGCACGCGAGCCGGGTAGCTGTACATCCTGCAGGCAAAGCTGAAGTGAAGAAACCGGAGGCGCCCTCCGACCCACCCCGTTTCCCATCTCCTAAGAAGACTGAGCGAGCGCCCAGCAGCTCTGTACCTGTCATAGTAATCCCTCTGGAAGTCGTAGTCCAGGTCAAATGAGGACCTGCAAGAGAAGGCCGGGATGGCGAGGTCAGGGCGGCCGGGGTGGAGGCAGAGGCGGGGAGGGAGAAGCATACTGAGCGCTTCCAGGATCCCTCCCCACCTCCAGGAGCCAGGGGAGGGGGGGAAAAAAAACAAAAAACAAAGAAATGCCCAGAAGGCAGAATAGAAAAAAATAAGGGTCCCGACCTGACTAGAGGGGACGGAGAAGGTGGCGCAGCTACTGACCCGTACATCTCCGCCGCCGACCGCTTGACACCGGCCTTGCCCCGGTTCACCTTCGGCTCGGCCGCCAGGTTAATATCTGAGCAAGAAACACAGCTCTACTGAGCGATGAAGCCCCCCGCTTACCTGCTGACAGGGGACCAGCAGCCCTGGCCGTGGCACCCGGATGGAATCCACTACAGAGCTCGAGCGCCTCCACCAACGGGCCAGTACGGAGAACAGCGCCACGCCGGCATCGGAGTTTAAGCAGTTCCGGACCCCCATTTTCCACTGACGACGGGGTCCGTGGCTTCGAGGCCCAGCGATCCCTGTGAACCGTGCTGAAAATTGCCCACGACGGACACCGGCTAGCAGCCGAGACAGGACGACAGGAGTCGGTGATCAAAGGCACGAGCCACCACACTTTTCCCCCCTCAACTCACCTGGCTCCCGCCGAACTCCCCCCCGGATCAGGCCGGCGCCGAACCCTTTGGGCAGAGAGCCCGGCCGGGTCGAGCGCGCCGAAGCCGCTCGCGCGCTGCTGCCCGTCCCCACTGAGGCAAGGCCAGGGACGTGGCTCACCTAGGACCTGGCCCGCGATCATCCGGCCATCCTCGCCCGCCACAGCGGCACGGGCGTTTCGCTCGTTGACATACTGCACGAAGGCAAAGCCCTTGTGCACGGAGCAGCCCACGATCTTGCCATACTTGGAGAAGATGGCCTCCACGTCACTCTTCTTCACCACCAGCGTGTTAAGGTTGCCGATGAAGACACGCGAGTTCATGGAGCGCGGATCGGTCTTGTTGGTGACGTTGCTGGCCATGGCTCAAGGGTGGCGAGGACCTGCCGAGGGAGGTGGATGCAGTCAGAGAAGTGGCGGCCCCCACCCCACAAAAGAAAAATAATAAGGAAAAAAAAAAAAAAAAAAAAGAAAAAAGAAACACAAATCCACAAATCGCCTGCAGTCCCCGCAGTCACAGCCAGCTCCCTCCTCCTGCACCCAACAATGCCGCTCTGACAATCCAGCCGAGGAGAAACAACCCGCTCGTGGCTAGCCTCAGCCTCCCACGTGCGGGCACCCGGCTAAAAGGAACGGCGTGAGAGGCGTTCGGCATGCCATCAGGTGCTGCTTCCCCCCAGCTCTTCCCCAATGGCGCCGGCATTAATTCAAGTCTCCGTAGATCAACTTCCTCGTAAATCGAGCGCCTTAAGCTGGCTACGGCTTCAGACGTGGCGGGCACTGGACAGCCCGTTCGTCGCTCACTGACGTCGCCGGCTTTGCCGCGGGACGAAGCCGAGGACGGCTGGGCCCCATCCCCGAGGGTTTCTCCATGCTGGGTTTCCATGGAGGTTTTTTTGAGAAATATCAGCAGGAACGACCGGCTCCCAAGCGCCGTCGGTAGCTTTGCTTCAGGGTGCGGACTTCGGAAGGCATCCTAGGAGCTTCAGAGCGCCGTGGCCAACTCCGTGTGCTCTCTGCCACGCCAGCCCACGGGATCCCGGGCACCTTCGCAGGGCAGGGACGTTTCCGAGGCCTTTGAGGCTCCGTGTCCACGAACGTACTTCCCACGACCTCTTCCTGCCTTCGCGCGAGCGAACCACAGCTCTTCCGGGGCCGCGCAATGCCGGGGGCTTTTGATCCTCGCTCGGGAGACAAGGCGGATGGCTGGGACCCCACGGGACACCCCCGTCAGGCCTCTCATGCGGAGTCCCCGTGGCAGCGCTTCTTCCGTGCCAGGACCTTTGGCTCTGGCTGCCAAACCTCGCAAGGAAACCAACTGGCCCTCACACCTCTTACCATGGCCCGGGAAGGGTTTATCTGCTCCGCGGGTGACTCCGGGTGGCTGCCGTCGCTCCAGGGCATCCGTGACGTAGCGGTGGGTTGTTTCGAGGGAGGGATGGCGTAGAGGAAGAGAGCGGGACGAGGGGTTTCAGGGAAGGGGGGGGGAAAAAGGGGGACAGGAGGAGGGGGGGGCTGTTTGGGGAAGGGCCATCGCCCCCACAGGCGACCGGCACCACAGACATCATATGGCAGCAACAGTTTAAAAATGGCACAAACGAAAGATTAAAAATTAAAAAAATAAAAAATAATAAAAAAAATAATAAAAAAAAAAAACAGACTTCCAGAGACGCTCTAAAACAGTTCAGGAGAAACCGGGTTCCGCTCTCAGCAGTCGGGGGGGAGGGGGAAAGAGTTAGCACGATCGATCCACTTAAAAATTTTAAAAACCTCGCTGTGTCTCACAAAGGGTAAAAACCCAGCTCAGTCAGGAACACTCAGAAAAACTTGATTTCATCCGGTTAAAAATCAGCAGTGTCATTATCATCACTATCACCAACATATCATCATAGTAAAGTCATCAGCATTATAGTAGTATAATAGTAATAGTAACTAGCAACAACAATAAAAAGGAAATCAGTGGAAAGGCAGGAAAAATGAAAAAAATTTTGAGTAACTTACTGTAGCTGAAGATCAAAAAAATCTCGCTGTAAAAAAACAAAAATAAAAATAGCCCAGATTAGAAAAACGGGAGGTGCCGAAAGGTCAAGTCAGCAACGATCATTTCTGTTCTCTCTCTCTCTCTCACGCTCTGTTCCAGCCGCGGTTGCCAGAGGACCGCGTGCGGAGAGCTCTCGGTAGGAGACCATCAAAGCCCTTTGCACACCATCACTTCACTCTAAAAATACCCGAGAGAGGTCAGCTCATGAGGGGCTAAAAGGCTCCTCCTCTAACCCAGCTGCTGCAAAAAAAATACAGGTTGACTTTCAAAATTACATCTTAAATCCAGCTCCAGTTTGGCGCAGGGAGCAAGAGGCCACAGGGGGCACCGTTAAAATGGCTCTATAAAATCGGGAGGTGTGCGTGTGTGGGGAGGGGAGTTAATACGAAGCTGAGCTCCAGTGAGGAGGGATGGGGTTTCGCCTCGCTGCCCTGTGAAAGGAGAAGGGACAGATTGAGTCAGGGTTCCTCAGAAACGCTGCACGCCTCTCCCACTCCCCCCAAGAGAGATCGGCCGGCCTCCCAAAGGCCCCAAGCTCATAGTCGTCTCAGCTTCCAGCTAACGCGCTTAAAAATCGCCTCTGCTCTAATCCTCTCTCTGCTTCTCCCATCTCCAAGGAAGCAGCTCAGACATCAGACACCTGTGAGCTTGTGGCGGAGGGCGGGTTCGCTACGGGCGATGCATCGCGCTCACACGCGTAACCCTGAGGCAAGGAGGAGACCTGAGAACCGAGTGAATGCACGACAGGTCGGATCCTGAAAGAGGATGCAAAGAGGAGTCGACAAGCCAGTCACTGGAGCTCAAGTAACCTTGGGGATCAGAGCCACAACAGAGGCCAAAAAGGAGTTTTCCTTTCTCTTTTTTAAAACCCTGCTAGATTCTGCAGAAGCAGATTATTACCAGCAAAATAACAAGAAGGGGAAGGGGGAGGGGGGGGAATGAAGTTACACTCTCAGAAGGAACCAGAAAAGCTGGCGAGTGAGTATCGTGATGACGATGATGGCAGAGAGGAGCCTTTAGCCTGGAAGAGAAATACAGTGCTACACACACCCACTCTCGCATGATCCGGCCCGGAAAGGGGATACGACAGGCCACGGCTGCAGCTCAAGAGACAGGAAGGTGGTAAGAAGTGCAGAAGAGCATTTTTGGGGGGAGGAAAAATTAATAATCCAGCCCTGAAAGCAGCCTGTTTCTCACCCAGCGGCTCGGGCAGCAGCAGGTTCCCGTTATTCCCCCTCTGGCTTCGAGAGGGCCGGTGCCACGTGCGGGCTGGCCCCGCCCCCACTGCGCTGCGCCCCGCTCACCGTTCTGGCCCCGCCCCCTAGGCTGGCCCCTCCCCCTCCTCCTCCAGGCTTGCCCCCGCTCCCCGGTCCGGCCACGCCCTCCGGCTAGCCAGGCCCCCGGGTTGGGCACCACTCCGCGGTTTGGCCACGCCCCTCTCGGCTGGCCACGCCCCCGCAACCCTGCGTTGGTCTCTTCCCACAAGGGCCGTTTACGCACGCCCCCCCCCCCCCCCCCCCCCCCGCGCAGAGTGGTATCGTCCAAAAGGAGGCACCGCTCCATTCCCCTTACCCCCCCCCCCCCCGCAGCTCTCGCCGTAGTGTCGCCCGACCAACAGCTCCCCGTTCCCCGCCCCCGGCGCTGTGGGACGCGCCGCTATCACCCCCCCCTCCAAGGCAGCCGTTAATCCTTGCGGCGCGGCACTGCGGCGGCGATGAGGACAGCGACATGCCGCAGGCCACCTCGGGGGAAACGGGGGAAGGGGGGAGACGCGGCTGCCTCCCGCTGCGGTGAGAGAGGGGCGATGTGACGCCATTACCGATCCGCCGCTGAGGGCGGCTCCCCTTCTGCGGCCCAGCCCCGGGAGCAAAGAAACGGCTCACTCACCGCTCGGCTCCGTGTGGCTCGCCCGCGCGCTGTCCCCCCTCTCGCCGCCTCCCAGCTCGAGGCTGCTCACAAAATGGCGCCCACGCCGCCCTCTGCGCTGCTCGGCCCGGACGAAAGCGAGCCCAGCCCCCCAAGCCACCGTTGGACGGAGGAGGGGGAGGGGAGACGGCCTTGCGCGTCGCGATTCGCTGAGGAGATGTCCGTCTACTGATCAACCAATGAGAGGGGGCGAAGGGAGGGCCAACGCTCAGCCGCGCGGGAGGGGGAAGGGGGCATGCGATTGCCTACCCTTCCTGCCACTCCAAGATATGCTCGGGGATTTCTACTCTGATTCGTCGGCCGCGCTGTCTATCCCCCCTTTTTCGCCTATCAACGTGGGAGCGGCTCTTGTGGTCCCCACCTCTGGGCAGGGCTGCCACAGACGGGAGGGCATAGCCCCTGCGCTGACAACGAGCAGCGATGCGCTTGCGCGGTGCACTCCCACGCCCCCTCTTCGGCGCCGACGGTTTTCTATTGGCCAGGGGGAGATGACGCTGCGCGAGGAGGGGGAAGGGCGGAAGCTTAGGCGTGATCCTCGACGGCGATTGGCTGCGCCGGCTGCGGCACCTGCACAGAATTATTCCATTCTCCTGTCAATCTCCCCCCCCCCCCATACTGCACGCTGATAGGCTGATTTGAAACCTCGGGAGCCGTTACCGGGCGGGAGGGGGCGGGGCTATGCTGACAGGCGGTGGCCATGGCTGAGGTGTGAGGGCTGCTAAGGCCAAGGGCTCCCACAGAAGCAGGAAATGATAGCTATTGGGGGAGGGGGAGAAGAACTCGAATTAAAAAAAATAATAAAAAAAGATAGTTTAATGAGGGCAAAGAAAAGCAGGGACCGGCCCCAAAAGAGGGGATGCGTTTGAGGACTCCCTCCCCAATGTGGGGCCTGGTCCCTCAGCACCAGCTCCGATCCTGGGGCGGGGGGCATCTCTCTCTCCCTCATAGATGCTTTTCCAGAGGCAGAGACAGCGGGTTGGGGGGGGGGGAGGGGTGTAAAGATTTTGGGGGATGAAGGGGCCTTCCTCAGCACTAGCCCTTATCCCAGGGCTTTACCCCTCTTGGGTGCTCTAACAGAGGCAGAGACAGTGCGAAGGGGGCATCACACTGTGGTACATGCTGGCACTGGGCCCTGGTGCCCCCCCCCCATCGCTGGGGTGCTGCCCCAGCACACCAGGCGCTTGGCAAGCGCCTCTCGCACGTCCTTGAGGAGCAGGATGTAGAGGAGGGGGTCGGCCACATCGCTGATGGTGGTGAGGCCCAGTGCCAGGCGGTCGTAGGTGAAGAGATACCCCTCGAAGGAGCAGCTGTTCTCCAGCAGCAGCTGTGCCATGAACTTGGAGTAGGAGGTAGCCTGGTAAGGGACCTGGAGCAGATAGAAGGCAATGATCATGCAAGCGATGAACCGAGTGATCTTCCTCTTGGCTTTCCCATTGAGGGTGGTCACTTCCTTGAGCTTCCCCAGGCCGCGGAGGTAGAAGAAGGTCATGAAGAAGCAGGGCAGGAAGAAGGAGAGGACTCCGGCAGCTGTCCTGAACACAGCATAGCGCTTCTCTCTGGGGCACAGCTGCTCGTAGCAGAGGTGAGGTCTCAGCTCCTCCACCGGCTGGAGGAGGCCGCCCACGAGGCAGAGGATGGCCACCAGCGCCCAGGAGGCTGCGCTCACCCCGGCTGCGCTGCGTGCCGTCTGCAGGCCCCGGAAGCGCAGTGGATGGACCAGCCCCAGGTAGCGCTCCATGGCGATGAGGCAGAGGAAGCCGTTCTTGGCATAGAGGGCTGTGAGGAAGGTCAGGCCCACCCCTCTGCAGGTGGTGCTACCCCAAGACCAAACGTGGTCCTGGCGGCTGTAGTCGATCCAGAAGGGCAGCGTCAGAAGCTGCAGCAGGTTGGCCACCACCACGTTCAGCATGTAGGTGAAGAGCACCGACGTGCTAGTCTGGGACAGCAGGGCCCAGAGGGCCAGGCCATTCAGGGGCAGCCCGGCACCAAGCACAAGGCTGTAGATGGGGAGGAGAAAATGCTTGGTGGAGTTAAAGGGCACATGCCACTGGGAGGAGTTGTCCATGCCAGCAACTTGCGTGACTGTGAAGGAGCAAGCCGTGTTCCCAGGGCTTGTCGGTGGGCCTCCACGCACTCCTCCTGCGTGAGAGAGGACGGAACGCAGCTCCAGCAGCGTCCCCGGTAATTTACTCCTTGTCCCTATTCCCCTCTGGGAGCGGCCACTTGCTCCTGTTTCCTTCAGGACAGAGACATTTGTCCCCAGAGCTGCAGTCAGAAAGCCACGGTGACCCGCACACAGCACACGTGCTTGCAGCGGATGCCTCGAAAACCCCCACGGCGTGAAGCACCGCTCGCTGCGCGGGCCGGTGGGAACTGGGGCCTCGCCGTGGCTTGCGGGCTCACGCAGAGATGAGCGCTCGGAAATGCCGCGCGATAAGATGAGCCTGGGCCACAGCGGAAAGGCGCGTCGTCTCGCTGGGGCGAACGCTAAGCTAAGGTAAAGCACTGCCGAGTGCTCGGGGGAGGGAAAAATGCCAAATTTTACTCTGTTTTCTTCAGCACAGAAATGAATGTATAGCTACTCTTCACCACAGCCACGTTAACTATTAGTCTCTCGGTCTGTCAGTGCTACATCAAAGTTCATCATAACTCATTGAGGCAGCAAATTATTGAGGTTTTGGCAGCCCGCTTGTTTCGTTCCTATCATTGGCCACAAAACATCTGAGCTTTTGGGAAGGACTGGACTTTCCTGCTTTCCATCTGGCCTATTGCTAGGGCAGCACCAGGCCTGTACCCGTTACCGATTTCCCTAATTTTCATTCCGCTCTTCTCTCCCCAATGCACTCTTCCCCAGGTCAAAGCACGAGCAGGAGGAATGCCCCTCACCTCTAGTGCCTGTTCCCAAATCCCTCTGTGCCTCACTGTGCTGGAGAAGACAGAGGAGAACTACTCTGAGGCACAATCCCCACAGGAATGCAAAGGGGGAAAAAATACTCAATTTCTGACCGGAGAAATTCCCTGTGCTTCGGGACCGGGCAACCACAGCGCCAATTTATCCCAAGCAGGACCATTCAAGCAGCCAGACCCTCACCTGAAAAATCACGCTCCCGCTCTGCAGGTCACTGGCATTCTGGTCCCAAAGCTGGACTCTGGGCAGGGTTTAATGAACGTCTGGAGCTACCTGGAGGATCCCCAGCACTGGCCGGCAGCACGGCGAGGCGCCTGCCGTCCTCAATAACCTTCTGCTGTGCTGAAACCACGCTCGCCACAGCCCCCATTGCGCCGGCTCACGTACTTGCGGCGGCCCGGCCTTCCACTGAGACGCCTTCCTGCCCTGCTGGGGCATTTTGCGCCCTTAAATCGTGTTGAGCTTCGGCAGGGGGCCAGCACAGGAAAGGACATAAATGCACGATGGCAGCCGGATTATGCGGATTACAGAGAGTATTCCCTCCTCTCTGGGCGGGACACAGTGCTGCCTGAGGCAGCCAGGATTTCTGAGGTATTTAGGTGTCTAAGTATTTCTTCCTATCTGGCAGACGGCAGCAGATTAGCTGGAAGGCTCGCAGGCCGGACCATGCTGCGGCCGCTCCTGGACGAGACCGCCGGAGAGCTGCCCGTCAGGGACACAGACCCCGTCACAGGTCAGCCCCATGCAGCCCCTTCCCTCTGGCTCCGTCCCCGGGTGCGGAGGGAGGGCCAGAGCTCCTGCAAGGTTCCTGTGCGAAGCCCAGCTATGCTTGCTCCCCATTCGGCTTTTCAGAGGGGGCAGTGCAGCCCCAGAGCCACAGGGAGCATCTCCGGCAGCAACGCGAGGAGAACTGGCAGGAGTGCACGGGGAGGTGGAAACAGCCCACTGCGGGACCACGAGACCCAGCCACACGCCGCTCGGGGCCCAACGGCCAGCCAGAGCTGGTGAAGGCGCTGGAAGCGCTGCGGGTACGTGCGGGCAAGCTGGAGCGGCGAAACTGGGGTCTGCGGCAGTCCCTGCTCACCTACCGGCAGCAGCTGCTGCTCCAGCGGTGCCACTGCCGGCTGCACCGCCGGCCGCTCCACCGAGGCGGCAGAGGGAGCAGGAAGCATCACCTGGGTGAGGCTGGGCACACGGCCGCTCTTCCCTGAAGTGCGTCTCCCTCTGCGCCCACTGGAAACTCGCTGACCTACTTCCTGGTGCCGCCGCAGGGATGCCAGAGCGGGCTCTGGGAGTGAGAACAGCCCACGCGGCTCCCACCGGGCGCCACGTTGCTGAGGAGGGTGGACTCTGCACAGAGAGGCTGTGAGTGCATCCACGTGTGACGATGTTTTTCCCATATCTAAGCTCTGATCTCCTCATGCAAAAAATCCCCCTCTGCTACCTCTCTCGCAGCACGTGGGGAGCCAGCTTCCCCGAGCGGCAGCTCACGTGCCTTCAGCACGGCAGCGAGGCGGAGCAGCAGTGTCGGCTGCGCCGGTACATTGTCTGTTTGGCCCCTGCGGAAACAGAGGGGCAAAGCTGGGGCACGCCAATGCAAGCTAAAAGCCACTCACTTCCCTCCTGCTTACTATAGAGCAGCCATCCAGAGTAATGTGGAGCTGATCCGGCTCCAGCGGCTCCTGCGGGAACGAGGCGTGGAGCTGGCCGGGGCCCGAGCCCGCCTGGGTGACCTGCAGCAGGTGAGGTGCCAGCCCAGGAGAGTGATAATGGGGAAATAACAGGGAGATAACGGCACCTGGTGTTTTCTTTTCCTTTCCCCAGGCCTACGAGAGCCAGCTGCGGCAGGTAGCCACTGATGGAAGGGGCGAGGACGTGCTGACCACCCTGTGCCAGAGTCACCCCACGACTCGCCCTCTTCCTCTACAGCACCAGGAGATAGCCCGAGCCACCGGCGATGCCCTCCTGGCCCGGGTGGAAGAGCTTGCAGGGCGGCTGGCCGAGGAGACGCGCCGGGCTGCAGCCCTGGAGCGGCGGCTGCCGCGGCTCTCTGGATTGCGGCGGGCACTGGAGGAGGTGGGAGCACCCCAGCTGGCTGGCGTGGCTGCCCCCTCACAGCAGGCTTTGCACTCCCACCTCACTGCCCCCTTCCAGTTCCAGGAGCGGATTGGTGATCTGGAGCAGGAGCGAGACCTGCTGAAGGAGGATTACGACAAGCTGCTGCGGAGGTGTGGTGGGGCTCCAGTATGTGCGGTCCAGTGGGCGATCCCTTCCGGAGCGCCCTGAGCATCGCCTGGCCTTTCTCTCTGCAGCTCCCTGCATCGCAAGGAGCTACCGTCACTGCCGCCAGAGACACTGGCTGAGGCACAGCTGCCAGCGGTGTTGGAGCAGGAAACGGGTGAGCACTTGCCACTCGCAGGAGGAAAAAAGAAGAAAACTAACCTCAAAATGCACATTTTCACATGGCTTTGCAGTTGCAAGGACTCCCCCTCCCCCCCCATCAGCAGCTCAGCACAAGGAGCTGGAGCAGCGACCAGATGGGACGCTCCTGGGTGGTACGGAGCAAGAGGAGCAGTGGCAGGAGGAGCCAGGTACCCCAGAGCATCCCCACGTGCCAGGGTTGGAGGAGCTACTCGCCCTGAGGCAGAAAGTCCACGAGACGGAGGCGGCACATGCTGAGACGGCTCTGGAGCTGGAGAAGACGCGTGACATGCTGATCCTGCAGCACCGCCTCAACAGGAACTACCAGGTACGGATCTCTCCTCCACCCTAGAGCTGGTAGGAGCGACCCGACAGAGCTGGAATTCACCTTGTGTCCCGAGGGCACTGACCTGAGCGGGAATGCCACGGCAGGCAGAGCTGGAGAGCGTGGCACTGCAGGCGGAGCAGGAGCGCCAGAGCCACGAAGAGGAGCATCAGCAACAAGCCCGGCTCCTGGATCTCCGTACCGCCCGCCTCCAGCAGCTGGAGGGTAAGGTGGCCACAGAGGCGGTAGCCAACACGACGCCCACCCACTTCCTCCCGCCACCGCCCTCCCTCTCCACCCAGAGCGGCTGCACGACTTCGTCTACGGTGCCCGGCAGCTCCCAGCGCCACCATCGGACGATGCCCGTGCGGCTCCGAGCGGCGGAGAGGTGCTGCTGGAGCTGCACGTGGCCAGGGCAGCTCTGTCGGTGGAGGCGCTGGGGCGCCTGGGAGATGCCGAGCCCCTCACCTTCTGCACCTATGGCGTGTACGACTTCGAGACTCACTGCACACCTCTGGCACTGGGGCCCCAGCCCTGCTACAGCTTCACCTCGCAGTACGCAGCACGGGGCGAGCCCCTCTTCCTGCGCTACCTGCGGCGCTCCGCCGCCCGCCTGGAGCTCCATTGGGCCGCTGCCACTGAGCACGGCACACTGGCCTCATGCTGGCTACGCTTCAGCAAGGCGCTGGGGCACGGCCAGCGGGTGCACGCCACGGCCACGCTGCGGGGTACGCGCTGCCTGCACCAGTGCCCTTAGCAGCATCTCTCTCTGCTGCCACTTTTCCTGCCTCCGGATGCCTAACCTGCAGCAGCCGCCTCCTCTCCCCACGTGCAGGTCCGAGCGGAGAACATTATGGAGTGCTGGAGTACTGGACGAGGCTGCAGCTGCCGGCGGAGCACCCTAATGCCTCCGGATCCAGCTCGGAGGAGGAGGCGAGTGTGCGGTGGGGTGCACGGAGCTGTGGCCCTCCCTGGGGCTGGCTCTGGGCCTTTATGGATGGCACGGCAGGCGGCACTTACTCACCCCACCAGCTCCCCCCCACAGATGCCAGAGCCCGAGGGGTGGCCCAACGAGCTGTGGGTGCGAGTGACGGGCTGTGCAGGGTTGCGGGCCCGGCGCCCGGGCGCCCAGCCCAGCCCCTACGCCGTCTACCGCTTCTTTGCCTTCCCTGACCACACCACGCCGGTGGAGCCTGGCAGCAGGGCACCACGCTTCAGTGACCTGCAGGCCTTCCCGCTGTGGGTCACGGCCGAGCTGCACCGCTACCTGCGGCTGGGCTGCCTCAGTGTGTACGTCTTCGACGCCGATGACAATGAGCCTGGCGCCTACATGGGCAAGGCGGAGGTGCCGCTGCTGCCCCTGGCTCGTGGGTGCAGCATTGCAGGTGAGGCTTACGTGGCGGCCGGGATCCCCGTAACGTGTCTGGGATCCCACGAGGCACCCAGGATTGCGAGGAGGCGCTCAGGATCTCCGTGAGGTGCCTAGGATAGCCAGGGATCCTCATGATGTATCCACAGTCCTCATGACACACATGGGATCCCTGCAACACATCTGGGATTGCCAGGGATCCTCAGATGCATCTGCAGTCCTTGTGATGTGTCTGGGATTGCTGCATGGCATTCACGATCCCCATGAGGCATCTGGGATCCCTGTAGAGTGCCTGGGATTCCCACAATGCATCCAGGATCACCAAGGATCCTTGGATACATCTGCAGTCTTCATGATAGATCTGGGATTACCGCATGACATCTGGGATCCCCATGAAGTATATGGGATCACCAGGGATCCTGCAGTCCACGTGACACACCTGGGATCCCAACAAGGTGTCCGGGATTACCAGAGATCCTTGGATGCATCCGCAGTCCTCAGGACGCATCCGGGATTGCTGCATGGCATCTGGGATCCTAGTGACACACCTAGGATTGCTGGGAGGTGCCCAGGATCCTCACAATGCGCCCGGGATCTTCACGATGCATCCAGGATTGCTGCACGGCATCTGGGATGGTGGCACATCCGGGATGCTTGAAACGCACCTGGGATTGCCAAGAGGCGTCCAGGATGGTTGCGATGCATCCAGGATTCCTGTGACACATCTGCAATCCTTATGATGTGTTCGGGATTCCTACGCGGTGCCCAGGATCCGTGTGTCACGCCCTGGGATGGGCTGGCAGGGAGCCTCTCCACGACACTGAGCAAAGGGGGGATGCTGTGCTCTGGGCCCAACAGGAGACTTTACCTTGACGGATCCCCACGGGACTCCCAACGGTACGATCAGCCTCAGCCTGGAGTGGCAGCGCTGCTACGTGCCGCCGGCACACCAGGACAGCAGCACCCGCAGGTGCCGGGCTGCAACAGCGTACAGAGCCCCCGGCTCCCTCCCACGGCACCACGCATCAGCCCGGGTGCCGGAGGCTGCAGGTAACGACCTTCTCTGGCTGGTGCAGGCTGAAATGCCTCTGGAGGCGTTGCCATTCCTAAAACTATCGGCTGCCGCAGCTTCCTCGGAGCAGGAGGCGCTGAGCACAGACAGCGACGAGGTCGTGGTGGGGAGCAGTGCCTGGACGCTGGTGCCGGTAAGCAGCTGCTGGGAGCCCACCAGCAAGCATGTGCACGGGCGGTGATTCTCGCTGCACCTGTCTCCCACAGGCCTCCAAGCGCATCCGTGTGGAAGTGGTCTCTCTGTGCCTGCACACCGGCACCTCTGGCTCTGGCAGCCACCTCCGGCAGCTCCGCGTAGCGTACCGCTTTCCTGGCGTGCCACCGGCTGAGACAGAGACGCCCCTGGCGCTGCGGGAGCCCCGGGGCGGTGAGGAGGTTTTCTTCCATTCCAGCCAAGGTGAGGAGCAAGCCCCAGCACCCGCCTGGAGCACAACCCGGAGCCAATCCCGCTGGACCCCCTTTTCCCCCCTGCAGTGATCCATCTAGACGGAGAGGTGGGAAAGGCACGGCAGGAGCTGCTCTTTGCCATGCTGCGGGACAAGAAGCCAGGACGCAGCTGGTGAGCAATAGAAGAACCATCCCCTCTCTCCGGGGTGCATCCCCAGATTCCTGGCTCAAATTCCTTATGCTGAGGGGTGCTGCCTGCTGCCACCACAGCCTGCGCTTCGCAGTGGTGAGCGAGCCCCCGGGGGGAGCAGCCAGCGGCAAGCGCCAGGAGCTGGGTGCTGCCTGGCTCGACCTGGCCGAGATGCTGCGGACAGGCTGCGACGCGCTGGAGCGTGACCTGGATGGTGAGCGAGTGCCGCGGCTGCTGGCTGCCTCCCCCTGCCTGGCACCCAGCCCTGACCAAAACTCCCTCTCCCGCCACATTTTTCTCCCCTCTCTGCGGAACCAGTCTGCAGCCTGGCAGAGCCCGGCCTGGCCCTTGGCCGGCTCCGGGTCAGCGTGGAAGCGGCGGACGCCCTTCGCACCGTGTACCGCCGGGGGCGGCAAGCCGAGTGCCAGCATGGCCCCCTCCCGCAGTGAGCTCATGAAGACGTGGCAAAGACCACTGTTTAAAAAAAAAAAAAAAAAAAAAAAAAAAAAAAAACACACATTTTATTTAACGTTGCGAGTCTTCCAAAGTTTTGAAAATACCAAGAGCTACCGGCTACAAAAAAAAAAAAAAAAAAAAAAAAAAAGGAAGAGAGAGAGCACCTGCCCCGCTCCTCCCTCCTGGGAGCTACTGCTCCCCTCCTCTCCCCCAAAACAGCCTCTCCCACTGGCAGAGGAACGGAGATAAATATGGGACAGCGCCGGAAAAAAAAGGGGGGAGGGGGAGGTCCGGGGCAGCCTTTCCGTCCCCTTCCCACCCGCAGCGTTCTCGGGAGCGGGCTGGGGGGGACCGTGCAGCCAGCAGCAGGCAGGAGGGCAGAGCCGGGCTGGGCGTCCTCACACAGCTCCTTGGTCCGTACAAATGGCCAGAAAAAAAAACCCTCGAGAAACGGAGAAGGGTAGGGGAAAAAGAAGGGGAGGGAAAAGACAGTTCATGGCTGGGACCTGGTGCTCCACAGGGGAGAAGTCAAGTCCGGTGCTACTTCCTCTTCTTCTTGGGGGGGCCAGTGCTGCGGCCTGGGCTGCGGCCGTGGCTGCTGCGGCCGGAGCTGTGCGCCGGCATCTTCCTCTTCCGGCTGCGGCTGTGCTCCTCCTCCTCCTCATACTGGCTCTCCCGGTCGGCTGTAGCAGGGAAGGAGAGACAAAGGGGGAGCAGCTCAGCTGGGAAGCTCCAGAGCCGCTCCAGACATGGCCCGAAGCGGGCACTCACCTTTCCTGGCTTCTTCTTCCAGCTCATCCCAGTCCTTCCCACTCTCCTCCTCGCTGCCCAGGGATTCCTTGGAATACTCTGCGAGGGGGAAACGGCGCCTCAGCACAGCCCAGAGCGGGCCGGGCACCAGGGCGCCATAGCTGGAAAAGGGCGGCCGCCCTACCCGACTCCTCGGCCTCAGAGGAGTAATCCTCGTCGCTGTCCTCCTCCTCTTCCTCGTAGTCCTCCTCTGAGGGGTTAAAGGTCTCATCCTCTATCTCTGACTCGGACTCGCCCACCTCAGCGTCGCTGCCCTGGGAAGGGAGCGGAACAGCGGCTGCGGTCCGGTCTGGGCGCCAGCTGGAGGCACGTGCCCGTCTGTGTGTCCCACCGCCCCGTGACCGCTACCTCGCCCTCGGGCTCCAGGAAGGACCAGCCGCCCTGCTCAAAGAAGCCCTCGGGGTCGTCCACGATCGTCTTCATGATTTTGGTCCAGTTGAGGGACTGCACGCCCTCTGTGTACTTAAGGTCGCAAGAGCTGCCAGGCAGAGGAAGAGGAGGGTGAGGGATCTGCAAAGGCAGGCGCAGGGGGACAGAGCAAGCTGGGGGAGGTTGCTCACTTAAGCCACTCTTTGATGGGGTCGAGTGAAGCCACGGGGATGGCGTTGATCATGGTGACCTTCTTGCTGTAGTCCTTGTAGACAATGACCATGTCGAAGTTCTTCAGGTGGAACTGTACCCGCTCAAAGTGGATCAGCTCCACCTCGTCCAGTGTCACCACGAAGGGGGGCTGCCGGGGCATGTCAGAGGGTCAGTGGCATCCCTGCCCTGCTCCCACCCTGGCCCATGTTCTCTTCCCCAGCCCCACCGTGATGCTCACCCATTCGGTGCAGTTGACCAGGGCGCTGCTGGTGGGCTGCAGCAGGCATGTGCTGCGGTACGGGGCACCGTTGAACCTGCAGAGGCAACGGGCATCAGCGCAGTGGCCGCTGGGGCACGGCAGCCATGGTGGGGGGAGGACACCCTCGCTTACCCCAGCTCCCGGAAGGGCACTTCAAACTCCAGCTCCTCCTTGGTGAGAGCTTCCACCTTCTCAATGAAGTTCTTGAAGGCTGTCTTCAGCTTGTGACGCATCTCCCGCTCCATCTAGGGTGGGAGGAAGGAGGCTCAGCCCTGCTCCGGCAGCAAGAGATGGGGAGCACGCGCCTGTCTGTCGCCCTCGCAACCTGCTCGGCGTAGAGGTCGTCACGGTCATGCATGTGCTGGTGCTTGCCCAGGTCGGTGGTGATCTCGCCCACTTCTGTGTAGAACTGCACGTCCGTGTGCCGTTTCTTCCCGAACATGATGGCGTTCTGGGCAGGGAAGGGGGCAGATGTGAGGGCTCTGCCCTGAGGACCTCTGATCCTGGTGCAACAGCAGCAGATGTACCTTCAGGTGGAAGTGCAAGACGATGATCATCTCCCCGTCGCATGGCTGGAAGACGGCGTGCTTGATGTTGTTGTAGAGGATGTCCACCTTGTCGCCACGCACCGAGGTGAAGCGGAAACCTGGCGCACAGAGAGGAGCGGCGAGAGGCGAGGAGACTCGCCGAGCTGTCCCAGCCCACCCCCACCCCAGGCCTCCCTCGTACCGTTGACGTGGGCTTCCAGCGAGCCCTGCATCCTCTTCTGGGCAATGTTGGGGCGGATATACAAGTCCTTCAGCTTGGGGTTGCTGCGGTTGAGGTTGATCACCAGCGAGTCTTGCTTGACGATGCCCTGGAGAGAAGGAAGAGACGGAGCAAGCCACGCAGCTCCTCGCCATAGCTCTTCCGTCTACGCAGCGCCAAGGCCGCTGGTTGCCTCCCCACCTCCTTCTCCTTCTCCTCAGCCTCACGGGTCTTGTAGCGCTTCTGCACTTCCTTGATGATGCGGAAGGCGTTCTGCAGGTTGAGGGCTGGCACCGTCTGCTCCCCGGGGGTCTTCATGTTGGAGGCGCGATAGGTGCTGCAGTTGGGGGAGAGGGAGCGAGCGGACGCCACGGTTGAGGGCGGCGGCACGCTCCGCCAACACCGTGTCCCCGGAGAGGACGGCGGCAGCGCACTCACATCTCCTTGACAAAGGTGGCTTCAGGGTTGGGGAAGATGTTGCCCTCGTTGCGGCCCAGGGCGCTGCCTGGGCAGTAAAAGTTGATGCGCAAGTAGGTGTAGTCCCCCTCCACCGACATGCTGATGTTCTGTGCCACGAGCAGGGAGAAGGCAGGGTGAGGTGGGCAGAATCCCCCCAGAACTGACAGCCAGAGGGGGACACAGGCCACCTTTATCGCACCGGAATTGGGGCCAGACAGAAGACGTGTACCTTGATGGTAGCGATGTGGAAAGGGGTGGCGATGCCAAACACTGGCATGATAACAGTCTCGTACTTCTTGTCGATGTAGATCTTCATCTCTCGGATGTGGGGCTCCTTGGGCATCAGTGAGGGGTTCTTGTAGGAGATGTTGGACTTTCGGGCTCTGGTGGTGGTGGTGTGGGGAGGAGGCAGAGGAAGAGGAGGCGATGAAGGCGGTGCATGCGCAATGCTGCAGGGGCCCCCTCCCAAGCATCGCCCCTGCTCTGCGACCGCCTCACTTCTGTATCTGCTGCTCGCCCTTCTGCTCTGTCAGGCGCCGCCTGGCCTCCTCATTGAGCTGCATGGCCAGCTCCTTCTGGTGTGCCCGGCGCTTCTCCTCGGCCGTCAGCTCGTTCTGCAGGCGGGAGAAACGTGAAGGCGCCGGTGCCGTGCCAGGGCCCCCAGCACCCATCAGGCAGGGGCAGGGCACAGCCGGGAGGCGAGGAGCCACACCCGAGTCCTCTCCGTCAGCAGTGCAGCTCGGGAGCTGCGGCCCAGGAGGTCTTCTGCTTCGTCTTTTTCTTCCTCTTCCTCCTCCTCATCCTCGTTCTTTGAGAGACAGAGAGGCAGGTGAGAGGGAGGGTCTCCTCCCGCGCTGCTCACTTTCCTGGCATCCCTCCTTTCCTTCCTGGGTCCCCAGGCCTCACCTTGAGAAAAATCCCGACGTTTTTGACCTTCTTCTTGACAGCGGTGAGGATGGTGGCGGGGCCGTCCTGGGCGGGAGAGCGTGGGTCAGCCAGCTCCTGGGTGGTGGGAGGAGGCGCCGCCACCGCCCCACGCTCACCTCGTCCACCAGCACCGTGTCCCCGATGAACATGGCGTACGTCCGCTCCTCGGGCTTCTTGCCTTCCTTGTTGGTCAGGTCCGAGAAGCCGATGTTGACGCTGAAGACCATGCCTGAAAGAGGAAAAGGAGACAGGGATGCCCCAAGGGGAAAGGGCTGCCAGAGAGGCCAGCGCAGCAGGCTGAGACGCACTGCTCACCCTTCTTGAGACGGTGCTGGTTCTTGCTGTTGATGACAAGGGAGCCCTCCCTGAACTCGATGCCCATGGCGAACCTGCAGGAGAGGCAAGCAGAGAGTGTCAAACCCCTCCAAGGCCTCCTGCAAGGTGCCTGAGACCATCACCATGTCTCCGTGCCCCCCTTCTCCTGCAGCAGAGGGCACTTCCACGCCAGAGGCAGCTACCCTCATCCTGTCTCACAGGGGACCGGATGGCGGCAAGGAGAACACAGGCTCACCCTAAGTTCTTGGTGATTTTGCTCAAAAGCTCTGGCTTCTGCTTCTTCACCACATCCATGACTGTGGCATAGACGTCGCACAGCTTGGCACCTGGGCGAGAAAGAGTAGGGCCTGAGCGTGGGGGCGGAGCACAGTTGCTCCTCACCCCTTGGATGCGGCCCCTCACCGTGCCGCATCTCCTTGAGCATCTCATCCTGCAGCTGCAGCAGAAAGGTGTAGTTGTCCTGCATGTCCTGCGGTGGGTCGACCATGAGGGTGCGCACCAGGTTGGAGCAGTAAGACTTGTAGCGGATGCCCATGGCGCAGGTGATGGCTCCAAAGTGCATGTGGTTCTTGTCACTGGAAGGGAGTGGCAGCCATCAAGGCGCATGCCGACGGATATTCCCAGCTAGAAAAGTGGGGAAAGGGGCGGGGGAACGCTCGGAGAACAGACCTGACCACGCTGAACTTAAGGTTGTAGTTGCCGCCACTCTGTATGATAGGCGGATAGCACATCTCCACGGTGGAGGGATCCGCCCCGGATAAATACTTCTTCTCCTCGATAGCTTTCTCCACTGACTCAGCCAACTTGCTGTGCCGCACTTTCTGCGCACATTCACAGGAAGCAAGAAATAGGGACGCGCTGAACCCATGGGGTTGAGACCCGTGTAGCGCCCCAGCACAAGCCACACTTGTCCCAAACTGAGACCGAGCTCCCCCACGTTCATCCTCTCCCCACCGCAGTCCGAACCCGAGAAGCCCACCCCCAGTTCCGGGGTTTCTCTCCACTCCCTCCTCTGACCTCGTCGGCATCGACGATTTCCATGACCCGCTCCTTGAAGAACTTGTTGAAGACCTCGGAGGTGATGGCGGCTGCCTTGCGCATGAGGTTCAGCTCCCCATCCTCCTTCACGGCAATGGTGTAAGCAACCACAGCGCTGATGTCCACCTGCAGTGACAAACAGCAGTATGAGCTGGAGCTGGCTTCCCCCCACACACGCCTTCTCCCAGCTCCATCACTCACCTTCTCAAAGCCCTCTTTGCTAAGGCAGTCATTCCAGCTCTTCATGAACTCCCCGGGGAACTTATCCTTGCTGAATACCCCAATGCGTTTGCCGTTCTTGCTGGCTTTCAGCGCCTCAATCATCTTCTCGAAGTTGGCTTTGTTGCTCTCGTTCTGCACCGGGAACAGAGCGGGAAGCATCAGGGGAAGGCCTCACCAGAGCGGGGAGAGGCACCCGGTGCCGGCAGCTCACCTTCTCCCGCACCAGCAGCGTGATAGCAGGGAGGCCGTTGGCATTCTCGTTACCCTTACTGTTGGCCACCTGCTTCAGGAACTCCACCTTCTTCTTGCTGGCCATGAACAAAATCTTGTCCTCGCAGAAAACCATGATGGTGTCCGTCAGCTCGTAGCCAAACAGCCAGGTCTGCCAAGGACAGAGAGGGGATGGTGTCAGTTGCCTGTGTGTGTGGAGGACGGGAGGATGTGGGGCAGCCTCCCTGCCTCAGCTCTCCTGCCCCCCTCCACCCAGCTCACCTGCAGGGCAGTGGACTTGGCGTAGACGATCTCCTCGTCCACCCCCACGGACACCACAATGGCATCGACGTTGGCGTACTCGTCCTCCCCCTTCTGTGGGGTGTAAGAGGGGAGGAGGGCACCATGGGGGGTTAAAACCACCCCCCTTGACAGCCCTCAAAATCCCCATGCTCCTTCAAATAGATCACCCCCTAACCTTCCCCAGTAGCTCCCCCTCCCTAGGTCCAGTGACCCCTTAAACTGCCTCTCTAACCCTCCTGAGCCCCTCAAACCACCCCTCTGACCCTCCTTCAACCCCCATGCCTAGTTCTCCCCCAATCCCTCCGATCTCCTGGCAACATTCTGCTCGAATGGCCCAGACCCTCCCCAATTCCCATGGCCAGTTGCTCTTTCCTTATCCCCCTTCCAAATTGCTCCCCCCTTCAGCCTGGTAACCATCCCCCACACACCCCTCCACCTCCCCCATAGCTCTCCCAAATAGCCTAGAGCTCCCTCCACGACCCTATGCCTGCTAGCTCCCCCCAATCCCCCCCCGCAGACCACTCCCCTTCTCCAGATACCCACAGACATCCAGTGACCCCTCCCGAGCCCCTAAGATCCCCCCCAATATTCCCAGAGCACCTTTCCCTTCCCAAACAGCCCCTCCCCGCCTTTCAGGTTCACCTTCTCCCCACAGACCCTGTTACGCCCCCTCCAACAGTCGCTCCTCCCCAGTCGGTTACCTCCCCCTATAGACCGGTTCCCTCGCTCTTCCCGGGCCCGGTAAAACCCCCGAGGCCTCGTGACACCCTCCCCCGCTCCGCCGCAGGCCGTCGCGAGTGGGGGGAACCGGCAGCAGCGTTGGGGACCCCCCCGTACCTGCCAGTTGCCATAGAGACGCTTGATGCGGCGGTAGTAGGCCTCGCGGTCCAGGCTCAGCGCCATGGGGGCGGCTCGGGCTCGCCGGGGCGCTGCGGTCGCCGGTGCCGCCGTGCGGGGGCTCCCCCGCCGCCCCCGCCGCCTCCCGCGCTCAACCCGGAAGCGCTTCCCGCGCCGCCACCCGCCACAACCAGGACGACGGCGAGCGAGAGAGAGCGCGCGAGGGCGCGCGCTTCCGCTTCCGGTGCCACGACCCCTGCGCATGCGCCGCTTCTCCCCCCCCGCTCCCGCCATCAGCACGCGCGCGAGGGGGCGGCGCTGGAAATGGAAAGCTGGCCGGAGGCGGGGAGGGCGCGCTGCCGGCGCCCCTGCGCATGCGCAAGGGCGGGAAAACAGGCGGGCGTTGGGCGTCACGCGACCCTCCCCCCGCCGCGGGGCGCCGCGGGCCGCGCCGCCGTTCGCACATGCGCACGCACACACAAGAAACACTCCTTTCCGGCCCGTTTTCAGTCCCTTTTTATTAGAAAAGAAAAAAAAAAAAAAAAAAAGAAAAGAAAAAGACTCCAACTACGGGAAGCTCTACGCCCACAGCCTGGCCAGCGAACCGCCCCCTCCCCACACACCCCACCACCGACGCCCCTGGATAACGGCTTCGCCCCCCCCCCACGCCTCCCCCCCCGCCATATGACACAAGACATTTTTACATATTTATATAAATATAGCGCCCGGGGCGCGGGGGGGGGGAGGGGGAATGGGGCAAAAGGAGACAGTCTCGTTTGGGGAAGCAGGGATGCGCGCGCGCTCACTCGGCCTCGTTGGCCCCGTCGCTGGAGTCCGAGTTGGCCGGCATCATGGGGTCGTCGAGCAGGGAGAAATCCCGCTCGGAGCTGGCATAGCCCTGAGACAAGTTGTCCACCTCCTCTTCCTCCTCCTCTTCCTCCTCCTCCTCATCCTCCTCCTCGCCGTCGCGGCGGGGGGCCAGGGCAAAGGCGCCAGGGTGCAGCAGGGTGGCAGAGGACGAGGCGGCGGCCACAGCGGCGTAAGGGCCCGGGGCTGGGCTGGGGGCGAAGGCGCCGTGCAGCCCCCCCAAGAAGCCTGGCCCCGCTGGCCCCATCAATGACACCATCTTGGAGAGGTCCATGCCGGCCCGGCGGCCCCGCGGCTTCGGGCTGCCCTCCGGCAGCAGCCGGCTCATCACAGGGTCCGGCAGGAAGCCCTGGCGAGGGGCGACAGGGCGGTGAAACAACCCCTCAACCCCCTGCACTTGGCCGGTGGAGGGGGGGGGGACGTCCTCCACGACCACGGAGAAATGTTCTCCACCAGGGCAGAGACAGATCATCCGTGATTACGGAGGATGTCCTCCATGCTCATGGAGGAACGTCCTCCACGATGGTGGAGCAACGTCCTCCATGATGGTGGGGGAATGTTCTCTGTGACAGTGAAGGAACACTCTCCATACCAATAGAGAGATATCCTCCATGATCATGGAAGGAAGTCCTCCACAATGGTGGAGGGATGTCCTTCACGACCATGATGGCAGAGAGAGATCCTCTACGACATAGAGTTTCCTCCTTCCCACCCTCCTGCCTCAGTATTTTGGGATTTGCTGGAGATGAGAACACCAAACGGCCCCAGAAGGACTTCCAAATCCCAGGACAGCCCTGGTCGTGCAAGAACATTGTCCTTCCCACACTCCCACTTGGATATTTTGGGTCCCGGGGCACATGGAGACCCTAACGAGCCCCAGAGGGGATTTCCAACTCCCAGCACGGTGGACGGGGAGGACATCGTGCTGAAAGCTACCTCACCTTCTTGCTGTTGGCATCGCCAGGCACCATCCCTCGCTCCAGCCCGGGCAGACAGCTGGCCTCCACGGCACCTGTTTTTTTGCAGCGGTGCCACTTGTGCTGCTTGCGGCGCTCTTCCATGTACTAGGGGAAGACAAATTCAGGAAGGGAGGGGGTGAGAAAGTGGCTCAGCAAGGCTGGAAAATGGGCTGCCCACTCCCTGGGGTGGGAGGGAGCACACTCACCGCCAGGAAGCGGGGGTCCACAGCGAAGTCGGGGTGCGCCTGCAGCCAGCTCTCCAGGTCGGCGCGGCGGGGGGCGGCGTCACCCACCAACAGCGTGCCGTCACCCTTGTGCACCACGGGGATGCGGGCCTCCAGGTCGATGTCGGGGCCCCGCAGTCCCTCCAAGCACTGCAGCTCCAGCTGGGTATGAAAGATGAGTGCAGTGGCTCCCAAAAAGCCGGTGGTGGGTGGGGTGTGGAGGGGGAAGACCAATGCAAGCGAGCCCTGCAGCTGTGTCCGCTCACCTCCACTAGCTTCTTGCTGTTCTTCTTAGGGCCAGGCGGGTGAAGGTGCTGGCAGCGGTCCCGCAGGGCACCATTGGGCACCAGGCGGTGTTTCTGAAACGTCAGCTTGATGCCTTCCTCCTGGGGTGGACATGGAGCAGGGGGAGACGTCAGTGGGGCGCCCCAGCAGCAGGGCACCAGCGCCAGGTGAGACCCTCAGGCAGTGACTCACGTCCTTAATCTGCACCGTGAACTCCTTCTCCTCGGGGCCATGCCGCAGGCGGGTGTATGCGGCCGGAGGCTCCTCCTGGGGGGCAGCATAGTCACCCGGCAGCCGAGGTCCGCCATCCGCCGGGACCCCACCAGGCTCGGGGCCACGCTGGGCTACCGGCCATTTGCCCGATAGCACAGCCTGGCACACCAGGTCAATGCGGTGGATGAGAGCCCGGTCCTGTGGGAAGACAGGTGGCAGTTAGCATGGAACTGGCATCACAGGGAAAAACGGGGAGGAAATGGGGTGCAGGGAAAATGGGCCCCCCGCCAGGTCTCACCTTGGGCCACTCGCGCAGGTGCGGCTGCTCCGGCAGCAGCCCCGGGGCTGGCGGCTGTGGCGAGTCACCCTCCCGGGAGGTGGGCAGCGACAGCAGTGACTCCTCTTCTTCGAAGAACTTTGTCCTGCTGGCATGGTCCGGCCCTGCGGAGAGCAGGAGGCAAGGGCTGAGGGCAGCCAGGAGGCCTTGGGCAGCCGGGAAAGAAGCAAGCACCTCGGGGTGCCCGGTCTCATCCTGGGGTGTGGGAAGGGATGCTGGGGCTGTGGGAAAGGGATGCTGGGATACAGTAAAAGGACGCTGGGATGTGGAAAGCGACACTGAGATGCAAGGAGGTAACGTCAGTGTGAGAGTAACAGGATGCCGAGGATGTGGGAAGCCACGCTGGGGTGTGGGAAGTGAGACTGGGATGTGGGAAATGGCGCCAGGATGACAGGAAGCGGCACTGGGATACAGTGAAAGGACACTGGCATGTGGAAAGCGACACCAGGATGCAAGGATGCAACACTGGAGTATAGGGAAGCAACACTGGGATGCAGGAAGTAATGTTGGGATGCGGGGAAGCAATACAGGAATGTGGACAAGCAACACCAGCATGTGGGAAGCAATGCCGGGGCGTGGGAAGCGACACCAGGATGCAAGGACGTGACACTGGGGCGCAGGGAGAGGATGCTGGGGCGCAGGGAGAGGACGCTGGGATGCAGGAAATGATGCCAGGGCGCAGGGAAAGGGACCTGAAGCTGTGGTACACGAGAAACCAGGATTCACAGGGAGGGAGGAAGCAGGTGTGCAACTCACCCCGGTCGTCGTCGCTGTCCTCGGAACAGGAGGACGACTCGGAGGTGGAGGCTGAGAGCTTGCCGAGGTCAAGCTCTGAGTCGGAGTCCTCGGCCGAGTCGGGCTTGGGGGGCAGTGGCGGTGGGGGCAGCGGCGGCGGGGCGGCGGGGGGCTGCGGCGTCCCCGCTCGCCCTTGACAGAAGCCGAAGCGGGCGGCGAGGAAGGAGAAGTCGGGGTCGTTCATGATGGCGGCCTCGGCCTGGCCCAGGCCGTGGCGGGCGGCACCGCGGAGCAGCTCGCCGTCGTGGCGGCCGCACTCCCACCAGGCGGGCAGCTCAGGGCCCGGCGGCTGGCAGAGGGCGAGCCGCTCGGGCAGCAGCGGGTGGCACAACACCTGCTCCCGCAGGCGCCGCAGCAGGTCCACGCGGTAGAGGGTGCGCGAGGCCCGCTCCTCTGAGATGGGCTCGATGAACACCGCCGGGTCCGGCGGCTCTGCGGGACGCGGGGCTGGTTACGGGGGACCTTCCCGCCCACCACTCTCTTACCCCAAAAACAAGCATAGGAGAGGGCCAAGAAATCCCGCCATCCTCCCCGCACCGGGTCCGCTGGCAATCGTGACCCAGAGCCAGGCACTTGCAACAGGACCCAGCAGCCAACGCAGCCCAGCTCGGCCTTTTCCGTCAGCTTTTGTACACTCACCATCGCCGGCGGCTGGCGGCAGGCGACAGACCTGCCGGCACATGGCCACGAAGCCGTGGAAGTACTTGGTGAGGCTCTCGTCTGTCTTGCGGTCGAGGCGGGCCAGGGCACGGAAGCGGCCCCAGCGAAAGCGCCGGGCATCAGGGTCATACTCCACGCCGAAGCTTGACACCACCCGGTAGAAGTCTGACTGTTCCCGCCGGGTCCACCTGCGGGTGGCGGGTTAAGCCCAGGAAAGGCGTCCCGCACTGGCACCGCCAGACTCTCGCCCGTGCCCCCGCCTCGCCCCTGGCTGCGGTACCTCTGCTGCTTCTCACGGCGCGCCATCTCTTTGAGCTTGCAAGCGGCCTCGCAGCGCCGGCGGCGGCGGTCACCCCGCTCAGCCGCCTCCATCTTCAGCTGCTCCTGCTTGTAGCTGCGCTGGTAGGCAGTGATGAGGCGCCGGAGACGAGCCGTCAGCGCAGAGCCCGGCGGCCAGAAGAGCTGCCCCGGCTGGGCCGGCTGGCCTGGCATCGGGGAGATGGAGGGGGGCAGTCAGGGGGGGCAGCCACTCTGGGGTCGCTGCCGGTGCCAGGGAAAAAGCTCCCTCTGGACCAGTTACCTTCGTCACCGTCCACCACGGAGATCTCCTCGTCCAGCAGCATCAGAGGGTCGGTCTAGGAGGGAGGAGAGGGACGCAGGGTAGTGGTTTTGCCCCTCTGCGGGTCAGAGGAGAGAAAGGACGGAGCCTGAACCCTCCTCACCTCGTCATCTGGCTCCTTGGCCGTCCCTGGGAGCGGCTTGTACTCGGGGTCCTCGCAGTCCTTGTCAAAATCCACACTGAGGAGAAGGTGGGAACACGCATGTGACCCCCACGCGCCAGTGAGGCGCTGCCTCCCCTGCTTCCTTGCTGCGGCACGAGCGCCTTCAGCTCTTCCCAAGAAGAGGGTTCAACTCATCCCGGCCCCGCCGGATGCGCCGGGCCCCTTGCCCTGGCTGACGGGCCGGTCGGTATTAGCATGGCGAGTCATCACAGGCAGCTCTGGCCTCTGCTTCCCCGGCACCTCCTCTCCTCCGCCACCAACCCTGGCTCACCCCTCAGCCACGTCCAGGCGCTGCTCGGCAGCGATGGCCTTCTCATCGGGCCTGCCAGCTTTCTCCAGGAAGCAGAGCGCAGGGTCGGCACGCATGGTGTTGTACTTCTCGTAGCCTGTGGAGGAGGCTGGAGCTAAAGCGCGGGGCACCTGGATGGAAACCATCTCCTTTCCCAAAACACTTCTCCCCCCTGACATGCGCACCATGTTTGAAGACGCCAATGAGCAAGGACTTGTCGGCTTCCGCATCCCACCAAGCGGTCGGCACCTCGAGCTGCTCCACCAGCGGGAACCATATGTCGATGTCACTGCAGGGTCGGGACGGGGAAGGAAGAGTAACATGGGGAGGGTCCAAGGCCAGGAGCAGCCCGGAGACAGGGCCGGAGGCTCCTACCTGGCCACTGCCCCCGCCAACACCTTCTCAGCCTGGTCACCGATCACCTCCTGACGCAGGTAGTACAGCATGCGCACCCGGAGCAGCACCCTGCACAAGCGGAGGGGGAAAAGTGAAGGAGGGAAGCTGGCGGGCACAGCCAGGAGCGCGGTGGAGCAGCCTGGATGTTCCCCGCCTCCCTCACTTGTTGCATTGATGCTTGAGATGCTTCTTGTAGCTCTCGTCCTGGAAGAGGGTGTCGGGGTTGTACTTGCGGATCCACTCAGCCTTTTGGACATCAAAAGTGCTCTGCGACTTCACCTTCTTGCCCTTACGGCCCCGGGGCACTGGGATGGAGAGGCCTGGCGGAGGGGAGAAGAAAGAGGGGTCAGAGCGGGACCCCGCGGGTCCCCGCAGCCCCGGAGCTCCCGCGCCTGCGGGGGACCCTCACCCGAGTGGTTTTGCAGCTCCTTGGCCTTGCCGTTCTCTGCAGGACTGATGAGGTCCCATATGAAGCCCTTGATGTTCTCATCGCCCCGGTAGTGCAGCAGGCAGTAGACCAGGATGGCCCGGCAGATGGTCTCCACATCCCGCTCCGAAAGGCGCCGCTTGAACCGCCCGTGCGACAGGATCTCTCGCCACCGCCCCCAGCTGCCGGCAGAGCCAAGGCAGCGAGATAGTGGGTGCCTGCTCCCCACCGGATGCAAAACCCACCGGCCCATCACTTCCAGAGGAAGCGCATCCCCATGAGAAACCACCAACATCTACAGCTTTCCAGCCCAGGAAACGGGGGGAAATGCGGGATGGAGAGCTTTCCAAAGCAACTGCGCAGAGAAGAAAAAAAGAGGTCCACGTCCTCACCCATAGACCAGGAGGTGCTTCTCAACGCGGAAGCAGTCAGTGCGGCCGTAGGCGTGGTGCAAGGTGTGGTGGTGGCGGTCATGGCGGCGGGAGCGGGGCCTCTCCTCATCTTCGCTCTCCAGGTCAGAGAACTCCACCAGGTCGTCATCGCGCAGGGTGCTGAAGTGTCGAGTCTGCTTGCGCACCCGGGGCGTGTCGATCACCAGGTTGTTCTGGAAGAGGGAGAACATAAAAACCGAGGAGTAGAGGGAGGCACGTTGGAGCCCGTTTGCTGCCAGCTGGGCAGCGCCCAGCCCTGCTGCCGGCATCTCCTGGCTGCCCTCACCTTGCTGTTGAGCAGGTCCAGGTCCAGGTCAGCTTTCTTGGCCCACTTCTGCCAGAAGTTGGGGTCATCCAAGGCGATGTCGGTGCGGTTCTCAGAGGCCACAAAGCTCGCCTGCAGAGGGGAGGAACGGCATAAAACGAAGGGCAACGGAAACGCAAAAAGCAGAGGTGCTACTGGCTTACGTGTGCCCCCCTAAGGGATTTAACACGGCTCCTTAAACCCAGGAGCAACAAATAGCAGCGCCCGGAAGTACCTTGGCGAAGGTGGAGCCCTTCCCCTCACTCTCGATAGTGATGGTGGTGGTGCGGCGCAGCAGGATCTGGTCTATGTCCTCCTCACAGAACTTGGAGCCCTCATCGTCCTCCTCCATGATGGCAGCATAGGCCCCCTTGCGCAGCAGGTCTTCAATCTCCTTCTTGGAGAACTGCTGGATCTGCCCATGGCAGGGGAGAAGCAGGCCAAAGACATGCAGACTCCCAGCAAGGCACCACGCAACCCTCCGCAAAAGCCACTTTGGACCAGGAGGTCTCCAGGTCCCATCTCAAGCAACCCCCAAATCCCAGGTCTTGTAAGGCCAGAGAACCCTCCACGCGACACCTTACCCCAGCAATATTGCCCTCACGGCCGCTCATGGACTGCAGCACAGCCTTGTCGAGTCCCAGCTTGAGACTGGCCTTGTCGAACATCTCCCGCTCATACGAGTTGCGCGTAATGAGGCGATAGACCTTCACTGCCTTGCTCTGCCCAATGCGGTGGCACCGCGCCTGGGCCTGTGCAGGGAGATGGGAGGAAAGAAAAAGTTGGGTCAAGCTGGTGGCAAGGCAGGGAACACCGTGGGATGCGGGACGCAGTTACCTGGAGGTCATTTTGGGGGTTCCAGTCAGAGTCGAAGATAATGCAGGTGTCAGCTGCAGTGAGGTTGATGCCCAGCCCGCCTGCCCGGGTGCACAGCAGGAACACAAAGCGGTCCGAGTCGGGCTTGCTGAAGCGGTCGATGGCGGCCTGCCGCAGGTTGCCGCGCACCCGCCCGTCGATCCGCTCATACAAGTACCTGCAAGCAGCCAAGAGGCACGTGCCAGGGTGGGAGAACCGGAGTGGAAGGTATGCGAACGTCCCCAGCTCTCCTCAGTCGCTCCCCTCCTTTCGCTAGCACCGTGTCCCACTCACCTCTTCTGGATGAGGTAGTCCTCCAAGATGTCGAGGCACCGCACCATCTGGGAGAAGATCAGCACCTTGTGGCCGCCAGCCTTGAGTTTGGGCAGCAGCTTGTCGATGAGCACCAGCTTGCCGGCTGAGCGCACCATGGCCTGGAGGTGGAAGTCGTGGGGCACATGGTGGTGGCACGACTCCCGAAACTCAGCCAGGATCTTCTCCTCTGCGCCTGCATTGCAGGAGGGAAGAAAACAGGACTGTCAAAGGGGCACACACCAAGGCGGCTGTGTGTGACCTTGGGGAGCCTCCTCGCCTCCTAATCCGGGGGCCACCCTGCCAAAGCGAGACCTTGGTGGCATCAAAGCCAAACTAGCTGACGTGGAAAACTCCTTTCCCCATGACATCAAGCACACCAGGGCGGTTGCATGGGCTCTGCGGACTGTACAAGGTCAGGGAAGAGAAGCCCCGCACCCAAGAGGCTACTGAGTCTCTAATGAAAGAAAGGGCAAAGTTGGGAGACTAGAGAGGGATGAGCCATCCATGTTCTCCCATGAGCTTGTGGCTGCTGCTGGAGAGAGACCAAGAAACAGACCTCAGCCCTCTGAACCTCGCTTACTCCTCACCATTGATGAGGTAGGGGTGGTTGCAACATTTCCGCAGCTCCATCATGGTGTTGAGCAGGTTGGGCATGTTCGTGTGGCCAGCACCCTTGGACAGGAAGGAGAAATTCTTCTCCAGGATGGCCCGGTAGTATTTCTTCTGGATGTTTGTCAGCTCCACCTCAATGATGGTCTCCTGCTTGGGAGCGAGGTTCTTCTCCACATCCTCCTTCAACCGTCGGAGCATCATGGGCTTGAGGATGGCCTGCAGCTTCTGCACCTGTGGACAGGACCGGGGAAGAGTTGGCACATGGGCAGGGCAGGACCTGCATAGCCAGGAAGGGGTCAGCGCAGGCTCTTCTCGTCACCTGCTCCTCTGTCTTGAGGTCTCCAAAGTCCTTGAGGAACTCAGCTTCGGAAGGGAATTGAGAAGGCTCCAGAAAGTGCAGGAGACTGAAGAGCTCCTCTACCGTGTTTTGCAAGGGGGTGCCCGTCAAGAGGACCTTGTGCTCCTGCCAACGAAGAGTGCAACGGGTGCAGAGCGTGAGGGCCAAGAGGGAGGTAAGCCGAGCCCGGCCCCACACAGTCATCCTCACCCCCATCACAGGCACAGATAGTTCCCAGAGCACAGGATGAGTCCGGACACCACCGAGACCCATTCTCCTAAGGGAGAGGGAAGTGGAGACTCCACATTCCCCTCAGCGCTCACCAGGTCCATGTGCTTGAGGCTGTCGAGCAGCTTGCAGTTGCGGTTCTTGAGCCGGTGGGCTTCATCGATGATGACACAGCGCCACTCGATCTCCCGCAGCTCCGGGCAGTCCGACAGGATCATCTCGAAGGTGGTGATGAGTGCATCGAACTTGTAGGCCCCGGGGATGAGGCGGCCCTGGCCGGGGGAGGGGAGCGCACCCGTAAGGGAGGAACGGGTGTAAACAACTCCAACCTCTCCCCTCCCACATCTGAACCTTGCCCTGTTCCTGACGCCCGTGCTCAGCTACAAACCCAGGTGGTTTGTGGGAGCGTTCATGGCCCGTGAAGACCCAGATGTCCTCTCCTGCTGGCCGCCCAGCCCCGAGAGCACCCCTCAGGCCG
Organism: Rhea pennata; assembly: GCF_028389875.1. Taxonomy (NCBI): domain Eukaryota; kingdom Metazoa; phylum Chordata; class Aves; order Rheiformes; family Rheidae; genus Rhea; species Rhea pennata. The sequence goes on along the minus strand of NC_084699.1, from coordinate 263,656 downwards.
TACCCGGGAGTCCTTGCAGTACATCTCATACTGCTGGATCATCTGCCGTGAGGCCAGGCTGCCATGGTAGACAATGCTGTTCATCTCCGTCCAAGTGTTAAACTCCCGCTCCCAGTTGGTGATGGTGGAGAGCGGCGCGATGACGAGGAAGGGGCCCCGGATGCCCACATTGTACACCTCCTGCAGGAAGGCGATGGACTGGATGGTTTTGCCCAGGCCCATCTCGTCAGCCAGGATGCAGTTCTGCCTGCGGGGTAGGGAGCAGAGGGGCATTTGGGTTGGCAGAGGAGGCCAGAGCAGGCATACTTGGAGCCATGCATCCGCCCCAGCTCGGCCCCGTCACTCGCCTGTTGTACCAGTTGAAGAGCAGCCAGTTGACGCCCTCGAGCTGGTACTCACGGAGCTGGTTGTGATTCTTGTACTCATGGGACAGCTCAAGTTTCTTCCAGGAGCCTGCCTGGGGCCGGGCCTGCAGGAGATACGGGTACGGAGTGAGCAGTGGGACTGCCGGAGGAGAGGGTGGCCGAGGAAGGAAAGCCAGGGCAGGCGGGCAAGAGGGCCCGCGACGGCTCACCACCCGCTTGAGCTCTGGGTGCCGCGCTTGGATCCGCTTGAACTCCCCGATCTTGCCCTCGTCCACATCCTCCTTGAGTTCCCATGTGCTGTCTTCATAGGGCAGGGAGCACCACTTCACCAGGTAGTAGACCACCGGCTGGCCAGGAGAAAGGGAAGCGGGACGAGGACCGCCAGCGTTACTCAGCACCCACCGTGTCCGAAAAGCACGCCACCACCTGTGGACAGTCCCAACTGCCCCCTCACCTCCCCGTTGTCCTTGTCAACGCTGTGGGATTCATCCAGGATACGGTCCACCTCCACATAGTCCGGGTTGAAGGGCTCCTCATCCTTTTGGAGAGGCAACGTGAGGAGAGCGCCCTGCTGCCAGTATCCCCCCTCTATCGCTTCCATCTCCCACCCCTTGGGGCTGGCCTTGTACCTCGTGGAAGAAGTGCCGCATCTGCGTCATCTTGGTCTTGAAGCGCTTCAGCTTCTGGTGGATCCTCTTGTCCTTCTCCAACTGGTCAATGGTGGCCCACTCACAGTGCAGGTAGGAGCTGAAAGGAAAAGAGGGAACGGGGCAGTGTTTTAACGACCCTGTGGCCCAGCCACGAAGTTTGCTTCCCACAAAGTATTTGGACCCAAGGAGGAAATTCCCGCCCACAGGAGGGAAGCTGGTAGGAATCCAGGTGGTATCCCCCCAGCTTTGACCATCTTGTCATTAACAAGCCAGCCCTCTCTCAGAACAAGCTGTGTATCCCTTAATTCAGTTTATACAGCTCAAGCCAAGGTTCTGTAACACCCCGGCTTGCTGGGACACCTACTAGTTCTTGTATTTGACGAAGAACTCCTCCGACTCTGTGAACTGCCCCGACGGGAGCTGCGAAGGGCAAGGAAAGGCTGTTACCACCACCAAAACCCTGCTTGGCAGGCGCAGCTGTTGCGGGAGCATGCCGGAGAAGCTGCCGCTCACCTCCTTCTTCACCAACCGCATGGAGAGCACCTTGTCCACGATGGCGGCATCCTCCTCACTGGGATTTTCCTGGGGAGGAAGGAAGGTCAAGTACCGGCGCTCCCAAAGCGCCGGCCCCAGGCACTCGGCCCCAGTAGGGTGTGCTCACCACGAAGAACTGCATGGAGGGCAAGGTCTCGCCTTCAGGCTCAGGCTCAGGGGGCTGCGGGGCCGGCGGCTGTTCAAGTCGTACAGGCCCGGTAACGTCCAACTCTTCATCTTCCTCGTCATCAGTGATTTTGATGTCCAGGTCCTCAGTGTACTTCTTGCGCTTCACCTGGCGGTTCGAGCGCCGTTTCTGGGTGAAAAGGGGAAAGCAGAAAGGTGTCAGGAGTGACTATCCTGGATGAAGAAAGACTTCAGGCCAGTGTGAGGAGATGGGATGCCCTCTGGAAATGCCCTGTCTCCCACCGGACGGAGGCGGGACCTCACCATGAGCGTCCCCCCCTCACCTGCACACTGCTTTCCTCCTCTTCTCGGGGCGACGGGGCCGGCATCACCTCGGCGTCCGAGTTGTCGGAAGAGGTGTTGCGCTTCCGCTTCTTGCCCACCACAGGGGTGATGGTGCTGGCAGAGGAAGAGGAGCGGGTGAGAACAGCCTGCTGGCACCTGCCGGGCAGCAGGGAGGTCCCCCCAGCTCTGGGGCCCCTCACCTGGGCTTGCCGCGGCCCTTGCTCTTGCCCGCACCACCCTGGCCTTTGCCCTTGCGGGGCCGCTCCTCCTTGGGACCACCGCGCTCAGCAGGCCCTTTGCGCCGGCGCTTGCGCTCGCCTTCTTCCTCGGGTCGCACGCTGGGCAGCTCATCCTCATTGAGGACACGGGGGATGTTCTGCTCGCCCCGGGCCCGGGCCCGGGCAATGGCCTCAGCCACAATGCGGTTGGCTTTCTCCTGCTTCTTCTGGTGTTCCAGCTTGCGGCTCTCCTCTGAGACACCCCGTGAGCCAGGGCCTGACAGTGCCGCCACCTCACCGCTGCTCAGCACCTTCACCACCGACAGCCCTGGTGAGCTGCCCTGAGATGAGCCAGCCTGCGATCAGAAGAGGGTCAAGACCTCAATACTAAGCATCTCCAGGGCGCCAACCACCAATGTCCCCCCTCCCCCAAAATCCCACCCTGCTGGCTCGCACCTGGGGCTGCAGCACCACCTTGAGGGGCACTGTGAGCCGCTGGCCTGCACTGCCCACCACTTGTGCCGGGGGCACGGAGGAGACAGCCACGGGTGCCGGCTGCCCTGCAGCTGGGGGCTGCTGGAGTAGCTGGATCTTCTGGGGATTGGTGCTCGGTTGGGCGCCTGGCACTGCTGACGGTGGCTGCTGCTGCACCTGGAGCTGGATGGTGACCACCTTGGCCGGCTGGCCTGGGGCACCCTTGGCTTGGCCGAGGGCGGCCAGCTGGTTGCCCTGCAGCACAATCTTGCCCGGCAGGCTACCCAGCACCACGTGGCGTTGCCCGGTGGTGGCATTGGTGCCTGGTGGCTGCTGCAGCACCAAAGTGATGCGCTTGGATTCACCCTGCAGGTAGGAAGAGAAGACATGAAGCCACTACCAATCACCAAGACCACGAGAGATGTTTCTCTATCTCCATTGCTCCCACCACCCCAGCAGATGTTTCTCTGTGCCCGCTGCCCCCAACACTACAGGAAATATCTTCTCCATCCCCATTGCCCCCAGCGCCCTGGCACGTGTTTCTCCATCCTCGTTACACCCACCAACTACAGGAGGTTTTTCCATCCCTGTTGCCCCCAGTACCACAGAGATGTTTCTCCATCCCCGTTGCCTCCAATGCCCTGGCAAATGTTTCTTCTCTATTGCTCCAAACACCTGGGAGATGTTTGTCCATCCCCGCTGCCCCCCAGTGCCCTGGGAGGTGTTTCTCCCTCCCGGTTGCCCCCCAACGCCCAGGGAGGCATTTCCCCCTCCCCGTTGCCCCCCAGTGCCCTGGGAAGTGTTTCTCCCTCCCCGTTGCCCCCCAACACCCCGGGTCCCAAACACTATGGCAGATGTTTCTCCACCCCCATTGTCCCCAACGCCCCAGTAGATGTTTCTCCATTCTTCTCAGCCACTCTCACCTGAGCGGGAGCTGACGTGAGCGTGACAGCAGGCTTCAGGGGTGCCCCGGTGCCTGGCGGTTTCACAGGCTGCAGCACCAGCTGCTTCACTGGCCGTCCAGGCTGCACCAGGCGGTGGACAGCAGTGGCACCTGGCCCAGCCGGTGTCACTTTGCCAGCCAGCACGGTGTTGCCAGAGACGATGGAGACTCCAGGCCGGAGCGGGGTGCCCGTGAGCACTTTGGCAAAGGTCACCTTGCCCCCGTTGGCTGTCCCCAGCGGCTGCGCTGGTGCCTGAAGCTGTGCCACATGGGCGCCGGGTGCTGAGCCCCCCGCAGGGGCTTTCAGGATGACGATTTTGGGAGCCGGCAGAGCCGCGGTGGCGGCAGCCGAGGAGGAGGAAGGTGCCGGGGCTACGGCAGACACCCCCATGAAGGGGTTCCCTTGGCTCAACACATCCTGCTCCGGTGGGGCGTCCGGCGGGGCGGCACCGGGCGCTGGCAGCTCCTGGGGTGGCAGCGGCTCTGTTGGGACGGTTTCGGGTGCCGGTGGCGGCTCTGTCGGCGGCTCCGTCGGCGGCGGCTCCTCCAGGGCCCCTGCCAGCCCCAGCGCCTCCTCGATGGGGTCGTGGGGGGCCTGGGCGAAGCCCTCGTCTGTCAGCGCGTCCAGCCCAAACAGGTTGGGGTCGTCGAAGAGGTCCATGATGGGGTCGGCCATGGCGGGGAGGGGGCTGGCGGCGCCGCGGAGGCCGGCCGGCGCGGGGGACTCAGGCAGCAGGCACGGAGCCGGCTGCGGTGAGGGGGTACATGGCAGGTTGGTGTGGGAGGCTGAGGCACCCGGCTGCCCCACGCCACCGCAATGGGGCAAAACGCACCTCTACAACGCCCCTCGCGCAGCCCCCCTGTAGTGCCTTCCTGCCCCTCATCCCATACAATCCCCTGCAGATCCCCAGCCCCATGCACTGACCCCTAGATCCCCTGCAATCACCCCCAGACCCCTAACTCCATGCAATCTCTCCTAGTCCCTGTGCAGCTCCTCTCTGCCCCCCAGGCCCCACGCAATGCCCCCCCAAGATCCCTAGACCCTATACAATTTCCCCCAGGCCCCACGTAGCCCCCTCTAGAGCCTGCGGGGCCTTCTCCAGCCCCCCAGACCCCATGCAACCCGCCGCATATCCTGTGCAATTCCCCGCAGATCCCAAGATGCTATACAATCACCCCCAGGCACCAGGCAGCCCCCCTAGACCCCATGCAATTCCCTCCTGAGTCTGTGCAGCCCCCACTTGCTCCCCAGACCCTATGTCTAGGGTCTCTCCCCATACCCTGTGCAATCCTTTCCTAGACCCCATGCAATCCCCTCTCTAGGCCCATGCAAGCCCCCCCAGACCTCTTCAATCCCCACCCAGGCCCCATGCAACCCATCTCAGACCCCCAACAATCCCCCCACCAGGCCCTCAGATGACATGCAATCCCCCTCAGACCCTATACAGCCCCCTTCTGCTCCCAGCCCTCCAGAGTCCCTGTAATCCCCCCCCCAGGCCCCTGCAGCCCCCTCCTGCCCCCCAGCCCTATGCAATCTTCTCCAGACCCCCTGCAATCCCTCCCAGAACCCCAGCCTTCATGCAATCTTCTCCAGACCCTCTACAACCCCCTCTTGCCCCCCAACCCCATGCAATCCTCCACAGACTCCCAACCTCTAGGTAATGCCTCCCAGACGCTTTGCAAGTCTCCCCAGACACAGCTCCCGCGCACCCGCCGTGGGCTTGGCCTCGGCCCCTGTCCACGGCAGTAGCAGGAGCCTCCCCGGGGTGGCCGGGCTAAGGCGGGGCTGCCCCACGGCCCCCCAGAACACCGGCCCGCGGTGTTCACACCCCCTCCGCGGCCACCCAGTGAGACCCACTTCCCATTGTGCCTCAGTGCCTGTTGGGGGGCATGGGAACCGCATCCACCCCGTGCCTGAACGCAGGGCGCCGGGGTCCGGCCAGAGCCGCGGAGTGATCCGGGGCGTTATCTCACTCCGGCCCGGCTGAGCAGTGACTCAGGGAGATGTGAAGCCGGGGAGGAAAGGAGGATTGCAAGCTCCGAGTAAAGGGAGGACCCATGGGGCACTGAGGGGCTCAGTCACTGGGGCACTGGGGGGGGGGCAGTAATGGGGAAATTGGGGCACTGGGGTGGCAGTAACTAGGGCACTTGGGGGCCCAGCAATGGGAAAATTGGGGCACTGGCAGGGGGCAGTAACTGGAGCACTAGGGGGGCCAGTAATGGGGAGATCAGGGCATTTGGGGGCCCAATAACATGGGGGCTGAGCCTCCCAGTAATAAGGAAATGGGGGCACTGGGCCTCTCAGTCACAGGGGAACTGGGGACACTGGGGTACCCCATAACAGAGAGACGGCGTAGCCAGTTACAGGATGACTGTGGCACTGGAGTGCCCAGTAATGAGGGGACTGGGCCTCCTAGTAATAAGGAAATGGGGGCACTAAGCCACCCAGCCAGAGGAGAACTGGGGGCACTGGGGTGCCCAGTAAAAATTGAATGGGGGGGGGCACTGGGCTCCCCAGTCAGAGGGAACTGGGGGTACTAAGGAGCCCAGTAACAAGGAAATGGGGGGTACTGGGGTACCTAGTCACAGGGCAATGGGATGCCCAATCACTGAGGGAGGTGGGGGTATGGGGGAGCCCAGTCACAGGGGAATTGGGAGCACTGGAGCACCCAGACACAGGGGAGAACCAGGCCTCCCAGTAGTAAGGAACTGGGAGCACTGGGCCCCCCCGTCACGGAGGAACTGGGAGCACCGGGCCCCCAGCCACGGGGCCGGTCCCCGCCGCCCTTCCCCCCCACCCCGGGAGCCGCGCGGTCGCGCCCACGTGCCCCCTCCCCCCCCCGCGGCCCTACCGTCCTTCCGCGGCGCTCCCTCCCCCCCCGCCGCCGCCGCGACTTGGACGCGCCCCACCTCCCCCAAGACGGGGGGGGAAGGGGCTGAACCATCCCGCCCTCGCGGGGGGGGGGGGAAGAGAGGAACCGCCACCCGCTGCGGGGCCGCGCCATCCCATAATACACCCCCCGCGCGCATCGCCATGCCAACCGGGAAGTGTGTGTGTGGGGGTCTTACCTGGTGGGGGCGGGGGTGTCTCTGTCCGTCCCCGTCTCCCCCCCCCGCCCCGCGGTGGCCTCACCCGGCGCCCCCTCCCCCGCCCCTCCGGCAAGGGGGGGGAAGCGCGAGAACAAGGCGGCCCGCGCGGGCGCGGCGCAACGCAGCGTGATGCCCCCCCCCACGCACGCAGGCACGCACGCACTGGCCACGCCCACTCCCCCGCGCAGCGCGCCGCGGCGCGGCGGGCGTGGCCTGGCGCCAGCAGGGTAGGCTGCGCGCCTTCCCGGAAGTGGCCGCGGAGGGGGCCTGAGCGGGCGGGGGGAGGGGCTGCCGCCGCGCCGCCTGACGCCCCCCCCCAGTAAATATTTCCCCTTAACTTTAATTCTCTTCCCTCCCTTCTTCCTTTATATATTTTTACTGCGGCAGGGTGCGGCGCTCCGGGCTTCCCCGTATTCCTCCGCGGCTAAAAAGCGAAAGAAGGGGGCGGTGCCTCCCGTCAGGCAGCGCCGCGGGCAGCTAAGCGCCGCCGCCATCTTGCCGCGGCATTAACCCACTCCCCGCCATGGCGGCGGAAGCTCTCCCGTTTCCCCTAAAACATTTTACTTTAAAAAAAAAAAAACACCCCCACCCCAAACCTTAAATTCCCTCAGATCTCCGGCATACCCAACCCCTCCCCGGCTGAATTCCTCGTGCCAAAATTAACATTTACTTCTCCAAAACGCAGCCTGATCCCCGAACAGGGCTGATATTCCTATATAAAAAAAAAAAAAACGGAAAAAATGCAAGCATCGACTTTTGAAAAAAAGACAAAAGCTCAAATTTGCTTCATGGCCTTGCACTTGGAATTTATTTTCATTACTAATGAAGAGAAAACAGTTAAAACTACTAACAAGCTCAAAATTGGGAAGCTCCCAGGACCTGAAAGCTGATTTCTCCCTATTTAGCATTTTCTTACTAAAATGCAGAAAAACAGGGTTTTGACCATGCAAAAGTGTCATATTTGCACACCTCACACCAGCTATATTTGGGGGTCATAAACCTCCAAAACGCAGTTAAAACTATCAGCACATTTTTAAATCAACCCCCAACCTCTCTCCCTTCACGGGGGGGTGGGGGGGGTTATACTAAGCCCCTAAAACCCATTCTTACCTGTTTTACACAGCATCATTTTACCCCAAGAGAAGTCAAATCTGGGGCAGAGCCTTGATGTTAAAGACTAACTATATATATGAATTTATTATTTTTCTCTTCTGTTTCAAATCCTTTTCCAGCACAGGTTTTTAGAGCTGGGGCATTCCCAAAGCGACCTTTCCCCACTAAAACTGTTTTCTCGCAAATTCATGGTGGTGGTGGGGGGTGGCTTTTAAAACTCAAATAGTTCATTTTGGGGAGTGGGGTGGGGTGGATATAAATAAATAATAAAAAGCAAAAATTCTACTGCTGCAGATTTTCATCTTTCCCAAAGAAATGGTGAGGAACGGGAGAGAGGAAACCTTGATAACACTTTCATATTCTTTTTTATAAACAGAGCAGGTGAATGTGAAGGCTCTGCACCATTTCAGAAGAAAAACAAATATTTCCCTTATTTTTTCCCCTCTGTGTGTTCTACTGTTTATTTATTTTTGGTGAGGAGGAAGAGGGCAAAACAATGCAATTTTGGCCAAAGCATTTGCATTTTTATCTCAATTGCTCATCCTCTCCTTCATCGCTGCAAGTAGCACAAGTAGGAAAACAAGCAAACAAAAACATATTGGCTCAAAAATTTACATAGGTGCATTGACTGTGGCCGTGTTTTGTTTGGTTGTTTTTTTAAACAGAACAGAGGAGGGGGGAAAGCAGTTAATTTTGGCAGGAGGAGGAACAAATTATTTGTTGGAGTGAGGTGGAAAGGGACTCAGGGTGATGAGTGGGGCTCCAAGCGGGAATTTCTGCCCCCAAAATAACACGGTTTGGGGGTAGGTTGGATTTACAGAGCTAGCCAGTGGCACAGCAGCATTCAGCGATGGGGAGAGCCCGCCACAAGCGGGAAACAGCATTAAAAACTAAATAAAATAAAATAATTAAAAGAAAAGGCTCATTTACAGGCAGCAGAGATTGCGTTAAAGCCATGGGAGCCGATGAGCCACCCGCAGATCCCCTCCAGCAGCAAGAAACGCATCCAGCGGAGGCGGAAATTGAGTTGGGGGGGGGGGGGGAAGGCACTGATGCGAGGCGGCCACAATCTCTGAAGGGTGAGGAAAAAGTAACGTAGCGTCACGAGGGCTCAGAGCCGCCATCCCTGCCCCCATGCCATGGAGGAAAGATCCTATTTGAATGAGAGCCAGTGCCCTCAGCAGCAGCCAGAACTGTCTCCCGAGCCTGGCGTGCCACGTCGGGCAGTGGATCCCGGCGTGGTCCCCATGGGCTGCTGTGGGCCAATTTTGATGCCATTGGCCTAGAAGAGGAGAAGGAGCTTGAGGGAGGCAGCAGGGCAGGCACACAGCCACTCCCCCCTTCTTCCTCTTCCTCCTCCAGCACTCACCTCATTGCTCACGTCAAACAAGCCCTGCTGGATCTTGCGGTAGATCTCCTTGGCTGTGTCGATAAAAGCCTGCAAAAGAAAAGCAAGAAAAGAAAAGGAAAAAAAGAAGGAAAACCAGCTGCCCTGGGGCTCTGAGGGTGAATTTCCCGCAGCATTTCTTCAAGGAGAAACACATAAAGGTATGCACACGTGTGCGTGTGTATATGCGTGTGTGTATATATATATATATACACACATATATATATACACACATACGTGTATGTACATACATATGCACACATGTGTGTATATATATATATATATGGGTATGTATAACACATAATCCCTTTATCTCCAGCTGGAACAATCTCCTTCACCTCTTCAACGTTGGCTGCCGTTTTAGCTGACGTCTCCATGAAGACCAGTCCATGCTCCCGGGCAAAAGCTTCACCCTCCTCCTTCCGCACGTCCCGCCGCGACTCCAGGTCGCTGCCAAAGCCGACAGAGTGGGCTTAGGGGTGAGACTGCTGCCCCGTTCGGCATGGCGAAAAATAAAACCATTCCTCCCTGCTGGGCTGCCCCACTTTTACCTCTTGTTCCCAATAAGCATGATCACCATGTTGGAGCTAGAGTGCTGACGGGCATCTTCCAGCCAGGATGTCAAATGGTTGAAGGTCTCGCGCCTGTTGAGTGGCAGAAAGAGCTGGGCAAGGGCAGAGCTGGCCCTATTCCCATCTCCCCAGCGTGGCCGAACAGCCAGCAGTTACCTGGTAATGTCGTAAACCAGCAGCGCCCCGGCTGCTCCCCGGTAATAGGAACGCGTGATCGAGCGGAAAGATTCCTGTCCAGCCTGGAAAAGTAAATAAATAAATAAATAAATAAATAAATAAATAGGAATATTAAAGAAAAAAGAAAAAAGACTCCCACAAAGCTGGACCCTTCTTTTGGTGGTGTCCTGGCCTCACCGTGTCCCAGATCTGCAGCTTGATCTGCTTGTTGTCAATGCCAATCATGCGTGCCCCGAATTCGACACCTACAGAGATGGAACAGGCTGGGAGCCGGGAAACTCCTCTCTGGGGGGAAGGGGGGAGGTTCCCAGCTCTGCCCAGGAGCTGCTCACCAATGGTCAGGTCGTGGACAGGCTGGAAGCGCTTGTCTGTGAACTGCAGCAGGAGGCAGGACTTCCCAACGCCTGTAGGTGCCAGGCAGAGGCGCAGAGAGCTGCAAGCTCTGGCAAGCGCTGAGGCCCAGCTCTCTGCTCCTCAAATACCCCCCTTTCCCTAATTCCTACCTGCCTCCTCTATCCCACAGCTCCCTCCTGCTCCTTTCCACATTCTCCTTTTGCTCCCTGAAAAATACTGGGGATCTCCATTTACCCCCCAGTACTTTCTGCCCCTCCGCCAGGCCCAATCTCACCCCCTCTCTGGGCCCCCCTCCCCTTCCTCTCTGACAGGCCCCATCTCACCCCCTTTCTGCCCCCCCTCCTCCCCCCCACCAGGCCCCATCTCACCCCTTTTCTCCCCTATCTCACCCCCTTTCTGCCCGCCTTCCTCCCCTCTGCCGGGCCCCATCTCACCCCGTTTCTGCCCCCGCCCTCGGTCCAATCTCACCTCCTTTCTGCGCTCCAAGCCCTTTCTGCTCCCTCCCCCGGGGGAATCTTACCCCTTTTTTTGTCCCCCCCCCCGGCCCAATCCCATCCCCTTTCTGCCCTTCTCCAGGCCCAATCTCAACCTCCAGCCCCCCAATCTCATCCCCCTTTTAACTTGCTCATCCCCTTCCTGATACTCCTCTGCCCTGCTCAGCCCCTTTCGCCCCTCTTCCAGCCCGGTACCGGTATCGCCGATGATGATGTATTTGAAGAGATACGCATAAGACATGATGCCCGGAACCAGGTCCGCCTAGGGCCGCTCTATGCTCGGAGCCAGCTGCCTCTACTCCTCCGACTTCCGGCGGCGCTCTAGCCGTCCTGGCTCCCTGACTCTTCCGGCGGCGCTCTAACCGCCCGCGCGCCTCGGCTCCTCCGCCTTCCGACGGCACTCTAGGCAGAAGCAGGGCACTTTGGGGCAGGGTGCTGCCAGCTCTAGTCTTCCCGGCCCGGTGTTACTAGGGCTAGAAAGGGCAGAGAAGCTTCTCCCCCTCTCGCCGCCTTTTATTACCCCCCGCCTGGTGGGGAGTAGGGGGGAGACCGCCTCTAGGGCCGGTGCGCCGGAAACGGCCTGAGGCGCAGTGACGTCAGGAAGGCGGGACTTCCGCTTCCGGGGTCGGGGCCGAACCGCGTCGCGGGGAGACTCTCGCTCGGCAGCGGAGCCATGGAGGTGAGTGGGGCCGGGATGGGGGTCGGCGCTTGGCGGCTCTGGGCCCCGGGGCTGCGCTGCTGCCGGGTCAGGAGGAAGTTTGGCTGGCGCTGGGGGCCCTCTGGGGGCGGGGGAGGGTTGCCATGGGGATGCGAGCCCGGTAGTAGGGTGAGATGGGAGGGGGTAAGGCGAGGGGGCTCCACCGGGGGGATGGGGCCACTGGAGATAGAGATGGGGATACTGAGGGGGAGGTGGAGGGGTATTGGGGGCGTGCTGGGGACTGTCTAGGGAGAAATGGGGGCACCGAGGGCATGCTTGGGGCTGCCAGGGGCAGAAGGGGGCTACTTGGGGGGGGGGGTAGGAGAGGCTACTAGAGGGGTTCTGGGGACTACTTGGAGGAGATGGGGGCTATTGATGGGGTTCTGGGAGCCATTAGTGGGGAGATGAGATTGCTGGAGAGAGAGATGGGAGCTATTGGGGAGTGCTGGGGCCTGTATAGGGAGAGATGAGGGCACCAAGGGGGTGCTGGGGACTGCCAGGTGGCAGAAGGGAATTATTAGAGGGGTGCTGGGGGCTATTGGGGGAACATGAGGGGTGCTGGGGAGAGATGGGGGCTGCTTGGGGGGTACTGGGGGCCACTGGGGAGAGATGGGGGCTATTGGGGTGCTGGGGGCCCTGGCAGGTGTAGGGGTCTTGCTTCCCGCCTCACCCATTTCTGTTTTTCCCTCTCTCCTTCCTGCTTTCTCTGGCAGTTCCCTGGAGGCAACGACAACTACCTGGCCATTACTGGCACTGCTCACCCGTTCCTGACAGGGGCTGAGGTGAGGCGCTGGGCTGGGCTGGAGGGGCCAGGCCTTTCAGGGCAATGGGCGGAGGAAGTTTCCTCCTCTGCTTCCTCCTCCTCTTCCTGCTCTCTCGCCCCGCAGACCTTCCACACGCCCAGCCTTGGCGATGAGGAGTTTGAGATCCCCCCCATTGCCCTGGACGCCGACCCCTCACTGGCTGTCTCTGATGTGGTGGGCCACTTTGATGACCTGGGTGACCCCGGCAGCGCCGCTGATGCTGGCTTCTCTGCCCAGTACGGGGTGCAGGCACTGGACATGCCGGTGGGCATGAGCCACAGCCTGATGGAGCAGGGCGGCGGGCTGCTCTCTGGCGGCTTGTCTATGGTAAGGCGCTGGCAACGGCAGCTCTTTGCGCGCTCCGGCTGCGAGCCAGGGCAACGTCTCGCAATCCCATGCTTTATTTATTTATTTATTTTTTAAAGGAGCTGGATCATTCCATGGGGGCACAATACAGCGCCAACCCACCGGTGACCATAGACGTGCCCATGGCGGCCATGAGCCCCGGCGGGCTGCTGGGCCACGGGCAGCTTACCACCATCGACCAGTCAGAGCTGAGCTCGCAGCTGGGACTCAGCTTGGGTGGCGGCAGTAATGGCAGCGGCAGCACCGGAGCCGCTGCTGGAGCCGCTGTGCTGCCGCCTGCACCAGCCCGTTCACCCCAGGAGCGCCTCTCCCCTGCACCGTCCCCTGCCGGCTCCCTGCAGGAAGACGAGGCCGAGGAATTCAGGCGGGTGAGACTCTTCCTACATCTTTCCTCAATGCCTGTGAGGCTTTCTTTCCTTTTCCTTTTTTCTTTTATTGAAAAAAAATTCTCCTAAGTGCAAAAGGAAAAAAAAAATGTTTTCTCTTCTTTTAGCAAGCCCCAGCCCAAAAGACACCAACACCACCGCCGCCACCCACCACTGCCACGGCCACACTGGTGCTGGACCCAGGCCGCAAGCAGAAGCCTCCCAAAAAGCAGAAGAAGAAGAAGGACCCCAACGAGCCGCAGAAGCCCGTCTCTGCATACGCCCTCTTCTTCCGCGACACACAGGCTGCCATCAAAGGCCAGAACCCCAATGCTACCTTTGGCGAGGTCTCCAAGATCGTGGCCTCCATGTGGGACAGCCTGGGCGAGGAGCAGAAGCAGGTGGGAGAAGAGCAGCTGGCGAGAAGGAGGAGGTGGAGAGTGCCACGACGAGCCTCTGCCCTGGCAACCGCTGACCATCCTGTTTTCCGTGGCAGGTTTACAAGCGGAAGACGGAGGCAGCCAAGAAGGAATACCTGAAGGCGCTGGCTGCCTACAGGGCCACTATCCAGGTGCGGAAAGGCCCAGAACCGTGCAGACGGAGGCAGGGTGCGGGTGGGGGGGGCGTTTTCTGGGCACTGACTGCTCACCACCTCTCCCCACAGACCTCGGTGGAGACAGTGGAGCTGGACCCTGGCCCGACGTCGCCAGCCGCGCCGCCAGCTGCCTCACCGGCCCCAGAGGCCTCGCCGGCGGCCCCCGCGCCAGCCCCGCCGCCCAGCATCACCAAAATCATCATCCCCAAGCAGATGCTGCCCTCCTCACTGGCTGTCTCGTCGCAGGGTGGCGTGGTGACTGTCATCCCTGCCACAGTGGTGACCTCGCGGGGCGGGCTGCAGCTGGGGGCGGCGGCGGGGGCCACGCAGATCGTTACCCGCTCGGTGCTGCAGGCAGCTGCTGCCGCCGCTGCCGCACAACAGCAACAGCAGCAGCAGCTGCCCCGTCTGCAGCCACCGCCACTGCAGCAGATGCCGCCGCCACAGCCCCCTGCGCAGCAGGTGGCTGTGCTGCAGCCCCCGCCGCCGCTGCAGGCCATGCAGCAGCCGCCAGCGCAGCAGAAAGCCCGCCTCCACCTGCAGCAGCCACAGCCACCACCACTGCAGATCAAGATCCTGCCGCCACCAGCGTTGCAGATCCAGCCGCTGGCACTGGCAGCAGAGGAGGAAGAGGTGGCCAGCCCCGAGCGCACCACTGCTGCCAGCGCTGCCGAGCTGCAGGGCTCGCCGGAGCCCGTGGAGATGATTGCGGCCGACGTGGTGCCTGAGGTGAAACCACCATCTCCCTCCCTCCCTCCCACCTCTCCCCCCAACAAGGCTTTTTGCAAAACAGGGAGGAGGGAAAAAACAAACAAACAAACAAAAAAATTTTGCCACCGCCTCACCAGGTGGAGTCGCCCACGCAGATGGCAGTGGAGCTGGTGGCCGAGTCGCCAGCGGCAGAGTCACCGCGGCCACGGTGCGTGCGCTCGGGCTGCGAGAATCCACCAGTGGCCAGCAGCGACTGGGACAACGAGTACTGCAGCAGCGAGTGTGTGGTGAAGCACTGCCGGTGAGCTGGGGCAAGGATGCGGATGGGAAACCACCACCGCCGTGGTGCCCTGTTGACACCCTCACCCTTTTCCTTTCCCTATTTTTCCCCCTTGCAGGGACGTCTTCCTCGCCTGGCTGGCATCCCGCAACTCCAGCAACAGCGTGGTCTTCGTGAAATAGCCCCCTGGGGCCCTGCACGGACTCTCTTTTTTGCTTTCTACGGCCGCAACGCGGGCACCATTTCCTCTCTGATTTCCATTAAAACGGGTGGGGTGGAGGAGCCGTGCTGGCCTCGTAGCTGAGCGTGGGAAGGGGAAAGAAAACCATGGCAGCCCGCAGCATCCTTTTCCCCCTCCCCACTTTTATTACAAAAAATGCGTGCATCCTGCCCCTGCTCCAGAGCATTATCAAGCCTGGGCTCTGCTACATGTTTTTGGGCTTGGAGATGATGCCGTCAGGATAATGCTGCTTGAACTGGGCCACTACGTCGGGGTCGAGAAGGTGGATGCCGTCCAGCTGGTTCCCCAGTGTGATCCTGGGGAAGGGTGGAGGGTTACAGGGCAGGAGGGGGGAAATACGGGAAAAAGGACTCTCGCGCAGCACCCTAGTACTCACCAGTTGGGCTGCACGTTGTGGGGGCGGCCAAAGAGCTCGATCTTGCGGGTGCCAGGCGAGAGGCGCTCGATCATGCCGTAGATCTCATCGGGCTTGTGGCTGGTGGAGCGGACCTGAGGGGTGGCCAGGGTTGGGGAGATCACTGCAGGATCAGTGACCAATTTTCCCCAGCCCCATCCCGGCTCTGGACTAACCTCTGCCACGATGACGTCGCAGTCGAGCCCGCGGTTGAAACCCTGTGGGTTTCCCTTCACCCCCACCTGCATAAAGAGGCAGAGGGGAGGGGAGAAAAGAAATGGGTACAGGGGTGGGGCATGGGGCACCAGCCCTTCTCGGTAGGAAACTGGCTGCCAAAGACCCCAAACTGACTCCAGCCCCCTAAAGAGCCCAAACTGATCCTAAAAGACCCTGCACTGGACCCAAAACTGGCCTCAAAAACCCCCCAAGCAGTCCCCAAGCATGCCTCAAAAGTGGCCCTAAAGAGCCAAAACAGCCCCAAAGACCCCAAACTGCCTCAAAAGATGCCAAACTGGCCCCCTAAGACCTGAAATTTGATCTCAAGATCTGAAACACCCCCAAGGTAGCCCCAAAGACTCAAAAGTGGCTCCCAAGACCTAAAACAGACTCCAAAAACCTGAATCTGGCCCCAAAGTGGCCCCTAAAGAGCCAAAGCTGCCCCCAAGGCCCCAAATTTGCCCCTAAGGACATCAAACAGGCCCCCCCAAGCATGACTCAAAAGTGGCTCTTGAAGAGCAGAAACAGCTCCGAAGGTCCCCAAACCAGCTCCCCCAAAACCTGAAATTCAACCCCAAGATCCAAAACTGGTTCCAAACCTGGGCCCCAAGAGCTCAACCTGGCCCCCCAAATTTACCTGCAAAGCCTCTGCTGCTGATAGGGAGCTGCCACCAGCAGTTTCCTGGGGGCAGAGGGAGGGGTTTAGGGCACTGCTGGTGGTGGGGGGATGCAGTCACCTACCAGGCAGTGCTCCTTGCCATGGTTGAGCCAATGGCCTGTGCGCCCTGTGCGGATGATCCTCTGCAGCTGGTTCGTCTTCACCCAGATGATCTCGTCCACCCGCTCGTACCTGGCAACCGGAGTGGGCGAGCAGAGGGGTGCTGAAGCTGCCAGCAGGGGCAAGGAAGAGGAGGAACGGGGGATGCAGAACTCACCCCCAAAGGTTGAGGCACTCACGTCCCAGCTCCATGGCCCTGTCGAGGGGAGAAGATGAGAACTAATGGGGCCAGAAAGGGTTTTTTTCTCTCTCCCTCCCCACAACCTGGGGGCTGTTTTTTTATTCCTCCCCACCACTCACCGTCCAGTGACCCAGAGGAAGAGGAAGCCTTCATCCTGCAGCACAGGAATGTTAAGGCGCCGCATCTCATCGTCAGTCAACGTGCCGTAGGGCAGCTCCATGTGGATGTCCCAAGGCGGGTCGGCCATGACCACGGCAAATTTGCCCAGGATGCTGACATCCAGGTAGCGGATGTCACAGCAGATCCACTGCGGCGGCGAAATGGGGGCGGCCGCACGGTTATGGGCGCGTTCCCTCCCCGAGAACTCCCTCCCCGCGGGAAAACCACGCGATACCTGTGGGGGGAAGAGGCGGTCGACGCTGGCATCGCCGCTGACAGCCTGGGGCAAGGCCAACTCCTGGCCGGGGTTGTGCTCGCGGCCACCCGGTGCCCCAGCGTCGGAGCATGCATCAATCTCATAGTGGACGTACTTGCAGGTATCCATGTGGAAGCAAGTGTTGAGGAAGGAGCAGTCGCCCAGCGACTCGTCCGTGTGCTTGTTGATGATGCGCCTGGTGGCGGAGAAGGGGGGAGAAAAGAAAGAAAGAAAAGAAAATGAGATGAGACATGGGATGGTGGTGCCAAAGTCGGGGGAGACAAAAAGGGGGGAACGTCACCCACCGGAAATGGAGCTTGCGGCAGGGCCGCTCGGCGTCAGTGGCCTTCATGCACTCCTCCTTGGTGCCATAGTCGCAGAACTCCTGCACCTGGGCCCGGCCCCGTGAGCGAAACTTCTCTACGATGGACTGCTCCTTGGCTGTGGTGGTGTTGAGCAGCTCCAAGATCTCCTGGCTCACCTGGTGGCAGAGGCAAAAATCAAAGCCTGAAGCCTTTGGAGGGGGGATTCGCAAAATCCTAGAGACTTCAGGGGAAAAACATGACAGCCTGTAGCCTTTAGAGGGGAAAACCAGGACATCCTAGAGCTTTTAGAGGGCAGACATGAAATCTTTAAGTCTTTAGGGGTGAAAATTCAACACCCTGTCACCCTTTGTGGGTGCTGGTGTCTTCTGCACCAGGATGCTGTTACCTTCTTGCTCTGCTGCTCCTTAGTGGACTGCTGGCTGAGCAAGCTCTCGATCTCCCGGTCAACATCGGACGCCTGCTTGCGCCACTTCTTGGTTGGCTCCTTGCCGGGCTCGGAAGCAGGCGAGGCACCAGCAGGAGGGCCACCGGGGCCACCAGGCTCGGCACGGCGCTTGCGCTCAGCCACGGCACCAGTCATGGCCGAGAGCTTGGCGTGGTCGGCGTAGGTGACCAGGGTGGGCTGGGCGGCCTCCTCATGCAGCAGCCCCCGGCGCACCTCGATGAGCTCCTGGGCAGCGAACTTCTGCAGCAAGCTCTCTACACTGCGCTGTGTCACTGGCGCCTCCGGCTGCAGGATGCCGCGGGGTCAGCAGAAGGCATAGAGGAACAGAGGGAGGGAGGGAAGGACGGGGGGGGGGCGGACATACCGTAGCGATGGCGCGGCAGATGGCCAAGGCGTCGGTGGGCAGCGGCAGCGCCAGGTCGGCCAGGTGCCGCAGCAGCCGCCGCTCCAGCGCCGGGTCCGTGGCCAGCTCCGGCGCTTCTCCACCACTGCCGGCTGCTCCGGCTGCTCCGGCTGTCGCAGGGGCCGGGGGCGCGGGGCTGGCGCTGCGGGATGGTGGGGCCAGTGCCAGCTCTGGGTGACGTGGGTCTGAGGGTGCAGGGGTCAGAGGGCAGTGGAGGTCGGAGGGCAGCAGAGGGTCAGAGACGTAAGGCTCTTCCCCCCCCCCCAGCTCCTTTGCTGCCACCCTGGGGCACCCTGGTGTCCTCTGACCCCTGCTGCTGCTCTCTGACCCCTTACTGACACCCCTACCCTTTGGCCCCTGGTGATTGATGCCCCCTGACCCCTTCCTGACATTGGCACCCTTTGACCCTGCTGCTGCCCCCTGACTCTCTCCTGCTGCCCTCCGACCCCCCCCTTACACCCCTGAACTCTGACCCCTCCCGTTGCCCCGACCCCTCCTGTAGACCGGCAGCCCACCCCCCCCACACACACCCCTTGACCCTCCCCGCTGCCCTTTGACCTCTGCCCTCCCCTGGCAGGCACCGAGTGGGTCCTGCTTTCGCCGCCGCTGGAGCCGCTCCCGCAGCGAGTCCAGCTGCTTCTTGTGGGCCTGGATCGAGCTCCACGTGTCCGACATGGTGGTCCCGACCCCGCTGGCCCCGGCCCCGCGGCCGCCAGCGCCGCTCCGCGCCGCCACCGAACCGGAAGCGGGGC
The DNA here is from genome assembly GCF_028389875.1 of Rhea pennata. Taxonomy (NCBI): domain Eukaryota; kingdom Metazoa; phylum Chordata; class Aves; order Rheiformes; family Rheidae; genus Rhea; species Rhea pennata. The sequence continues at coordinate 244,846 of NC_084699.1, read as the reverse complement.
GGAGCCGCGCCCGCCTGGCCGCGGCCCGCCCTCAGCGCGAAGCCGCGTGCGCCATCTTGGCTGCTGGCGCGGCGGCCATCTTAGCGGCGGGGCGACGGGGAGGGAGTGGTATCCTGGCAACGGGCGGTGCCCGGCGCCGCCATTTTTATTGAGGGCCGGGCCGCCATCTTGCAGCCTGGCAGCGCCGCGACGGAGTGCAGGAGGGAGGGAGGGGGACCCCCCACGAAAATGGTGCCATCTCCCTCCTCCCGTAGCAAGAAGCAGAGACGAGTCGTGGCGGGAGAGTCACCAAACGGCTTTAATGGAGGGTGGAGGGGTGGGGGCAAGGCTGGCACTATGCTATGGGGAGGGGGAAGGGGGACACCATGGTGGCAGGGTGGGGGGAAGGGAGGGAGGTGCGCTAAAATTAAGACCCCAAAGAAATGAAAAGGGCGCTAAAACGTGTTAAAACGCCCCTGGGGGTGCTACTTGTCGACAGGGCCGGGCGGCAGGGGCGCTGCGGCCTCAGCAGGCGCCGGGCGGGTGCGGGCCGCCTTGGTGCCGGCTGCCACGAAGGCGCTGTACTGGCTCCAGAAGGAGAGGGCCGGTGGCGGCGGCCGGGCTGGGAAGTCAGGCGGTTTGACAGCCCCGCGGCTCGTCATTGTCGTTGTCGTCGTTGTAGTCGTTGGCGGTGGTGGCGGCGGTGGAGGGACATCTGGGGCTGGTGGGCGGGCACAAGGTGCCGGGCTGCAGCTCCAGCATGGGGGCGCCTGTGGGGAGAGGGGTGGTGGGGGGAGCTGGTGGCATCCCTACAGAGCGGGAGCATCCCTATGGGCCAGGAGCGTCCATAGGAACCACCAGCATCCCTATGGAGGGACCATGAACGTCCAGAGGGACCACCAGCATCCCTATGGAGGATCCATGAGAGTCCCTATGGACCACACCTGTCCCTATGGGCCAGGAGCATCCCTAGGGACTGCAAACATCCCCGTGGAGGGATCACAAGTGTCCCTATGGACCAGGAGGGTCCCTATGGACCACAAGTACCCCTAGGGAGGGATCATGAACATCCCTACAGACCAGGAGTGTCCCTAGGGACCACCAGCGTCTCCACGGAGGGACGAGGAGTATCCTTATGGACCACAAACATTCCTATGGATGGACCATGAGTATTCCTAGGGACCACCAGCATCCCTATGAACCATAAGCATCCACAGGGACCAAAAGCATTCCTATGGAGGGCCCAGGAGTGTCCCTACAGACCACAAGTGTCCTTATGGACCAGAAGCATCCCTATGGAGGAACCAGGATCATCCCTATAGTGAGATCAGGACTATCCTTACCTGCCCAGGCTTCCTGGCCGCAGTCCCGTCGTGAGCATTCTCCTTGGCTGGGCTGGCTTGTGGCTCCTCCGGCGCCTCCTCCCTGCCATGCGCACCTCCTTCCTCCACTGTGGGCTCTCCAGCTCCCTCCATGGCTTGCGGGGGGCTGCCCACCCGGCGACGACCTTCACCTTCTTCCTCTTCCTCTTCCTGATCCTCATGCTCCTCCTCCTCAGCGGGGGGCTTCTCAGGCCCACTCTCGGTGGACTCCTCCTCAGAAGCATCCTCCTCCTCCTCCTCCTCTTCCTCATCCTCCTCCTCGGAGAGCTCCTCGGGCTGGCGGGCTGGTGCCGGGCCACCATTGGGGATCTGTCCACCCAGGTGCAGGCGGACATGGTGCTGGAGACCCGGGGCATCGGCAAACATCTTCTGGCAGATGGGGCAGGAGTTTCGGGGCCGGGCGGCGGTGGCAGCGGTGGCCGGGCCAACTCGATGGGCGGCTGCATGGGCCCGCAAGTTGCCGCGAGTGGAGAAGGCCCGGCCGCAGGCCTTGCAGCGGAAGGGGCGCTCGGCACCCGCGTGCTGCCCTGCGTGCAGCCGCAGCGCCCGGGGGCAGCTCAGCACCCGCCGGCACACCGGGCACTGGTTGGGCACAGAGGAGGACGGCAGCCCAGCAGCTGCCGCTGTCCCCGGGGCCTCGGTGGCGGCAGCTGCCACCACGGTGGTCCCTGGCGGGTCGATCTTCTCCACCAGCTGCTGCAGCTTGGAGGTCTCCGAGGGGGCTGCCACCAGTGGCTCCAAGAGGAAGGGGAACGCGGCAGCGGTGTGGTGGTGGTGGTGTCCACCTTTGAAGTGGTTGGCTAACAAGGCCCAGGCGGGCAGCTTGCCCGGTGGGGTGTTTTCATCCCCCTTGGCCTTCTCCTCTGCTGCCTTGAGCAGCACCAGCTTGCCGAAGCCAGGCAAGGGCTGGGGCAGCAGTGGGAGCCCCTCGGCGGCCACCGGCGCCTTCGGTGCTGGCTTCTCGGCAGTGTCGCTCTTCTCTGCCGGGGCGGCGGGGCGGCCAGCCAGCAGGTAGTCGAGGTGCTCAGGCACGGGGTGGGGGTTCATCTGGACGTGAGGGTAGCGGTCGCGGTGGCGGTGGAAGTGGACCTTGAGGTTGCCGCGGGTGGTGAAGCGGTTGCCGCAGACGTTGCACTTGTAGGGCCGCTCGCCGGTGTGCGAGCGCAGGTGGATCTGCAGGGCACTGTCGCTGCCGAAGGCCTTGGCGCAGAAGCGGCAGCGGTGCCGCCCGCCACCACCGACCTTCTCCTCTGCCTCGTTCCTGGGGCGCAGCGAGCTCTCCCGTGCCAACGCCGGGAACGCTGGGAATGCCGCCGCCTCGGCTTTCGCCCCCCACGGGCGGTAGAGGTGGAAGAAGGCAGGCTTGGGGGGCGTCCCGGACGCCGGGGCCCGCGGCGGCTCGGCTTTGGGGGCGGCAAAGAGGGCTGGGGCGGCTTTGGGGGCAGCCGGGGCACCCAGCAGCAGCACCTGGCGGCAGATCTCCTCTGTGAGCTGCAGCTGGTGGAGCTGCCGCTGCTGCAGCACCCGCAGCTCCTCCAGCAGCAGCGGGATGTCCAGCGGCGGTGGCGGCGGCTCCGCGTCCATGCCCAGCGGCTCTGAGGAGCAGGAGGAGGAGGAAGGAGCAGCGGCAGCGGCTGGGGAGCCTGCGGGGCGAGAGTGAGCGGGATTGCCACAATCTGGACCCCAAATCTGCTCCCCCCCAACCGCTTTGGTGCTCAGAAAAAAGGGGAGATTTTCCTCCCAGATGGATGGAATATCGGCGTGGACAGACGGATGGGGAGGCCCAGGGATGGAAGGAAGGATGGATGGAGAGACCTAGAGATGGAAGAAAGGACAGATGTGGGAACGGAGGGATGGATGCAGGCAGGACTGGATGGATGGAGAAACCTGGTGACAGAAGGAAGGATGGGTGGATGGAGGGATGGAGATAAGGAGGGACAGACGCGGGGATGGAAAGACAGATACAGGCAGGATCAGGTGGATGGAGAAACCTGGAGATGGAGGGAAAGACAGACGGACACGGGGACGGAGGGAAGGACAGATAGACACAGGCAGGGCCAGATGCATGGAAGGAGCCGAAGAATGGACAGAGCTGGAACTGGAGGGCAGGATGGATGGACACAGGGACAGACAGATGCAGGGACCTGAAGGACAGATGGACAGAGACATCCGGAGCCAGAGGGCAGGACCGACGGATGTGGGGACAGCGGGATGAATGTGGGCAGGGCCAGACGCACAGAGAGACCTGAAGGATGGACAGACGGACGGATGGACGGAGGAGCCGTGTGTGTCCCCAGGAAGGAGCCACAGCGGGAGTGTGTGTGTGTGTGCGCGCGCGCGCGCGTGGGCGGGGGAGGCGGGGGGCGATGGCGTCTGTCCATGCATCTGTCTGTCCATCTGGGTGAGGGGGGGGAGGGAAGCCCGCACCTCCTGGCTCGGCCATGGCGGGTCCCGCGGCGGCTCCGGGAGGAAGAGGAGGAAGAGGAGGAGACGCAGGCGGATGCGGTGGCTGCAGGGACCTCTGGTGTCCAGAGGGGATGGGGGCGGGGGGGGGGGCGTCCCTGGGCCATGATGCAATCAAGGGGGGGGTCCCCCGTGATGACGCAATTGGGGGGGGGGTCCCTGGGCTATAATGCAATCAAGGGGGGTCCCCGGGCTGTGATGCAATCAAGTGAGGGGTCCCTGCACTATGATGCAATCAAGAGAGGGGTCCCCAGGCTATGATGTAATCAAGGGGGGGTTCCCCAATGATGACACAATGAAGGGGGTGTCCCCATGCTATGATGCAACAGGGGGTCCCCAAGCTGTGATGCGGGGTGGGGGGGAGCCCCGCTGCCATGATGCGAAACGCAACCCCTTGGGGCTGCATGGCTGCGAGGGCCCCGAGTAGCGTTGCAGAGCTGGGGCCGGGGGTGCGCGAAAAATAAGGCCATGGCGCAAAGAGGCCGGGGAGAAAGGCCAGCGAGTGGGGGCCTGTGTGTGTGCCCCCCGTCCCTGTGCCCCCCTGTCCTGGTGGGGAAGGGGATGCTGCATGCGAGCAACAGCAACGCAGCTGTTGCACACAGATACTGCCTGCAAGTATTGCATGCAGATCCCGCGTGCAAGCATTGCATGTGGATATTGCACGTGGATACTGCACACAAGCATCGCATGCAAGTGTCACATGCAGATATTGCATGCAGACATTGCTCACAAGCATCAGACACAGATGCTGCATGCAAGCGTTGCGCGCAGATATTGCATGCAAGCATTGCGTGCAGGTGCTGCATGTAAGCATTGCACACAGACACTGCATGTGAGCATCACGCACAGATGCGGCATGCATCACATGCAGATATTGTGTGCACAAATCCTGCACGCAAGCGTTGCATGCAGACATAGCATGCGAGCACTGTGCATATGCTGTGTGCAAGTGTTGCACATCCTGTGTGCAAGCATTGCATGCAGGTATTGCATGCCAGCATCACACGTAGATGCCGCATGCAAGCGTTTCACACAGATACTGCACGCCAATATAGAGCACAGACATTGCGCACAAATCCAGCGTGCAAGCGTTGCGTGCAAGCATTGCACACACTTACTGTGCACAAATCCTGCACACAAGCGCTGCGCACAGACATTGCACCGGGGCTGGGCCCCTCTCCCTGGGGGATGGGGGAGCAGTCAGTTTTGGGTCAAAAGAAGGGCCCCCCCCCAGGAAAGGGGCACACCACAAAGTTCACAACCCATCCCTCGGGGAAAAGGTTGGGGGGAAAAAGAACAACATAACACCCCCCAAAATCCTGCACCTCCCCCCATCGCCCCTTCGTCCTCCTCTTCCTCGGGGGGGGGGGGGAAGGGGCACCCACCGTGCTCGGCGGCCGGGGAGACGAGCTGCTGCGGCCGGCGCTGCTTGCGGCGCGGCATCCCCACACGGGGGGGAAGCCCCTGTTCCCCCCCCCGCGTCTGTCCGTCTGTCCGGTGGCGGCGCACTTCCCCCTCCCCCCCCTTTTTTCCCCTCCAAAAAAAGGAAAGAATAGTCCTAATCTTGCTGCACTTTTTTTTTTTTTTGCTCCTCTTTTGTGCACGCTCAGGGTGGGCAAAAAGCCTTTAACCCCTTCCCGTCCATGTGGGGGTCAGGGTGGGGGGGTGGGGAATGCACTCATCCCATACCAGGGCAAAGCTTGAGCATTTTGGTGGTGGGGGGGAAGCCCAAATCTCAACAACAACAAAAAACCAGCCCAACCTGTTGCATTTTTGGTGCAAAAGAGAAAATAAATAAACAATACAAAAGCAACTTGCTGCACTCACACCTGTTGCAACAAGTTTTGTAGGTTCTTTTTTTTTTAATTATTTTTGAGGATTTATTTTGCAAACTGCTTTTGCGCTAGGGGGCTTTTTTAGGGGGTGCAAATGTGGATTTGTTTTTTGCAATGCAAAAAAATACTCTTAAAGAGAAGTGCCTCCATTTGTCCCCCCCGAAAGGGGACCCTGGCGCCTCGGCGGCCTCCCGACCTCCCTGGTGCCGCACAAAAGCAGCTGGCGCAGGGCGAATGCTAATGAGAGCCGGGCACAATGCGGGGGGAAAAATACCACAAAAAGCATTAAAAAAACGGGGGAAAAAAAGGAGGAAAGTGGATCTTTTCGCCGAGGTGGCTGGTGGGGGGAAGAAGCGGGGTGGGGGGGGGGAGGGTAACTCAAGCCGCCTCCATCCTGCGAAGCAGCTCTGGAGCTGCCTCTCAGCCTCCTGGGCAACCCAAAGTGCAGGGCAAAAAAAAAAAAAAAAAAAAAAAAACAGTGAAAAAAGAAAGAAAAAAAGCAAATAAAAATTATATTGCCCAACAGCAAGTGCACTTGCAAGGGTGGGGGGGGTGAAGGCGCAGCACAAACACAACCCCAAAATGGGGCAAATTTCGTGTTTCCAAGCTGCCCCTCCCAAATACTCATGACAGTCAGAAATAAATGCCCCCAAAAGCAGGGAATGAGTGCAAAGAGCCCCTGCCCCCAAAAAAGTATATTTAAAGAGTTTTTAGCTCTTTTAGGGGAGGGGGGAATCTGCCCTGTTCCTGCTTCTGCCACTTGGCGGAAGAGCTGGAAAAAACAAATTTTTAGGAAAAAAAAATCCAGTGGAGTTACCACTTTCGCTGCAGCAGGTGGACAGGTGCAAAAGGAGGGGAGGAAAATAAAAGAAAAAAAAAAAGGATAATCAGATGGTTTTAGCCCTTTTTGTCAGGTGGGAAATATCTGATGGCGGCACACTGGGGCAGCAGAGCCCGTGGGACACAGCCAACCTCACTTTTGGGTGGGCAAGAGCAAATATTGAAGATTTTCCCCCTTTTTCCTGACTTTCCCATCTACTTCCCCCCCACTTTCCCCTCATTTTCTCCCATTTCCCCTCATCCCCCCTCCCATTTTTCACTCCTCTTTCCTTCCTTGCTCTCCTCCCCCCCTTTTTTTTTGCATTTTTTCATTCACCAGCAGAGTTGTATTCCCATCAGACCCCTGCCGAGGTGGGTGGGGGGTCCCGGATGCCTGCCCCCCCCGGACGCCTGGGCCCTTTGTGTATGTGGGGAAGGTAACGATGAGGGACCTGGGGCTGCTCCAGGGGCCTTGCTGCTGTGTGTGGGGAGGAGCATGGTTGCTAGGGAAAAAAGCACGGTTGCTAGGGAAAGGAAGCCATGGTTGCCGGCAGACCCAGGGACCTCCTGTCCCTCCCTTAGGGACCCCAAGGACGGGACACGGAGAGGCCGCGGTGGCTCACGGAGCCCCCCGGGCTACCAGGCACCGCCGCGGGAGGCCAAACCACCTCGGTTGCTAAGGGACACCCCGCGGTTGCTACGGTAGGGAGCACTTCCGGGACACCCACCCGCGCCTACGCTCTCCGCGCATGCGCAGAGGCGGAGCGAGAAGGGCGCGCTCTCGAGCGGCGCATGCGCGCAGCGCTAAGCACCGCCACGGCGCCCGGCCTCCGCCGAGCCAATCAGCGTCGATGCAGCGGGCGTTGCTAGGCTGACCAGAAAGCGAAGTTCTCACCCCCTAGTCTGTTTCGCGCGAGGCTATCGCGACAGCGCCGATACCGCGACAGCCCGCCTCCCCCGCAAAGCGCCAACGCCACCATCCCGTATAGGTACAACCGCTGCTATCGTGATAGAGCTGGTCATATCGCGACAGAGAGCACCCCCCGCCCCTCCTTCGCACAGCGCCCCCGCCTCATTAGCATGCCCCGACCTGTTCCCATCGACGTCACAATGGCTGGTATCGGCGGTGTGCTCGGTCCCATTCACAGACCGGTCCCAGGCCACGCCCCCTTCCGATTTTATGCAGTGCGGCCCCGCCCACTTCCGGGCGGTGGGTCCAGCCCGGGGCGATAGTGGAGGCGCAGCGGGGGCCGCTGGGGGGCGCTCAGTGTCCAGTATGGCCCAGTGCCCCTAGGCTGAGCTCCCAGTGACGACCAGTATGGCGCAGTGCCCCTAGGCTGAGCTCCCAGTGATGACCAGTATGGCCCAGTGCCCCTAGGCTCAGCTCCCCGTGATGACCGTACGGCCCAGAGCTCCCCAGTATGGCGCAGTGCCCCTAGGCTGAGCTCCCAGTGATGACCGTACAGCCCAGAGCTCCCCAGTATGGCCCAGTGCCCCTAGGCTGAGCTCCCAGTGATGGCTGTATCATAGAATGGCAAGGTTGGAAGGGACCTCTGGAGACCACCTAGTCCAGCCCTCAGCATGGCCTATATGGGGATTGAACCCGCAACCTTGGCATTAGCAGCACCATGTTCTAACCAGCTGAGCTAAACCTACCCCCTGATGGTCCAGTGCCCCTTGGCTGAGCTCTCAGTGATGACTGTATGGCCCAGTGCTCCCCAGTATGGCCCAGTGCCCCTAGGCTGAGCTCCCAGGGCCTCCCAGTATGGCCCAGTTACCCACAGTATGGCCCAGTGCCTCTAGACTGGGCACCCAGTGCCTCCTAGTATGACGCAGTGTCCTTGGGCTGGGTGCCCAGTGCCTCCCAGTATGGTCCAGTTCCTCCCAGTATGGCTCAGTGCCTCTAGGCTGGGCACCCAATGTCCCCCAGTATGGCCTAGTGCCTCTAGGCTGGGTGCCCAGTTCCCCCCCGGTATGACCCAGTGTGCCCCAGTATGGCTCAGTGCCCCCTAGTCTGCCCAGCACAACCCTGCGACAGGGCCTGCAGAGAGGTCAAGTCCCACCAGTAAGTCCCAGTCTGGCACTGTAGCCCTCCAAGGCCCTGAGCGAGACGTGATGACCAGGAGGGGGCAGCAAACACCGCCAAAATCGGGGCTTTCCGCCCCCCCCCCCACCCCCGAAAAGTAAAGCAGCCGCAGCTTGTGCCCTCTGCAGCTGGATTTCTGTTCCACAAACACCATCGTATGCATATAGAGATGCACACGTGTGCACACACACACACACATATAATCAGAAATGCAACTCAATTTTATGTATTTGTGTATAGATGCACACACATATATAGATGCAAAAATAAATTTTGGTGCAATCCTGTATAGGTATACAGAAATAATTACAATATGATCCACTATAGATACATAAAAATAAATTACAATGCAGCCCTGTATAGATGCACACATATACAGAGATATATGAATATAAATTGCAATGCCATCCTGTATAGCTATATAAAAATAAGGCCAATGCAATTCTGTATATAGATATTGGTGTACACACATATATAGACATAATGACTAACCGCAATGCAGTCCTGCAGAAATACAAACATAAGGGCAATGCGATCTTGTATACATGCAAAAACAAATGTAGTGCAATCCTGTATAGATACAAAATAATTGTGATGTAATCTTGCATGGATGCCATAATAAGTGCAATGCGATCCTGTATAGATACATAAAAACAAGTGCACTTGCAGGCCCCGATAGGGTGCAACGAGGCTGATGTCTCCTAGGCACCTAGGTGCGGAAGGAATTTTTTTTTCCTGTTCTGTTTAGATGCTTGGAGGAGACAACGAGGGATCCTGACCCCACAACCGGGGATAGGGGTTTTGGGGGAGTGAAAAGGGCCGATTTGGGGCACGTGGGAGAACCAATGCTGAAGGTGGCTCATGGCAGCTGCAGATAAAGCCTGGAGCAGGGGTCCCAGGACAACATCCGGTTGGACATTGAATATCTCCAAGGATGGAGACTCCAAACATCTCCAGGCAGGGGGATTTGTCATCTCCCTGTGCGGGGCTTGGTGTTTCCCTTAGTGGACCTTCACAAAGGTCCTCTCTGCCCATCTCGCTAGTGCCTTGAGGCCCCCTTGGTGGATCCATGCCGACCACTTCTAATCACCTCTATGTCCCTGGAAATGGTGTCCAGCATGAGCTGCTCCATCATCTTCCCAAGGATGGAGGTGGAACCTGCACCTCCTTGAGGACAGGGGGGACGTTTGCTTCCCGCAGGTCCTCAGGACCTTCTGCTGATCGCTGTGACCTTTAAAGAATGATCGATAACAACTCCTCACTCGCCCTCCTGCCTTGCCTGTTGGGATGGACCACCCTGGAGGTTGGAGGAGGTGGACCTTGGCTATCAACCAGCTCCTCTGCAATGCTGAACCAGTGTGTGTGTGCTTGCAATGCAGAGCCGGCTTGTGCATTTAATCTGGCTTTAAAATACAATTTTGCTCATTTAAAATGGATTTTCTACTAATCTACTTTTTGTGCAAAAAGGCCAGTGCCTGCAGCAGGCCTTGAGTTTAATTTCTCCCCTCATGAAACGCACCTTGATTAAACCATTTTTGCCCGTGCTTTTGCCCGGCAGATGCAAGTTTCAGTTTCACCTTTTGCTATTCACGGGCGAACGAAACGGGAAGTTTGGGCATGGCGGCAGCTGGGTGTCCCGAAACGTGCGCGCACCCGTGCTGCAGAAAAATATGTTTTGCGAGAAAAGAGCAAAAAATCTATTTAAAAGTTGGCAAGCAAATATTACGCGCGGGCCAGTGCTGTAGCAGCAGGTGCTTGGCTTTATTTCGGCAACAAATAAAGCTTATTTTTTTATATTAAAACATATGCGCTAGTGAGGCGGAAGATATTGCGAACGGCAGGAGCCAAGGCTCTTCAAAGCAAAAATGGCTTAAAAATTTAATATTTTGCCTTTGCTGAATGCACTATTTCGTCTTTGCTGCCTATTCACCCACCTGCAATATGTATTTTTCTTTGCTATAAGCATACAAAAGCGACCTTTAAACCCCTGCTTAGGGCTTTTATTGCAATGAGGAAGTGTATATATAAGTGATCTTTAAAACCTTGCCTGAGGCTTCTATTGCAATAAAAAACATATATAAAAGTGACCTTTAAGCCTCTGCTCAGGGCTTGCTTTCACAATAAGGTGCTGTTTCAAACCCCACTTGCGAAGGTGTGCCCTTATCTGTCGGGTACCACCCTTGATTTGCGGAGAATTAGCAGCAAATTGCAAAATTTGGGCTTTTGCCCTGGGGGTGGTTGCTAAATGCCTTGAACTAGGGGTATTCGGCTCTTTTTTAACACTATCCTGAGAAAAGAAATCATGCAATCTGCTAGCGCTTGAGCTTGCAAATCGTTTTGCAGTATTTTTTCCCCTTGAAACCATTACTTTGAGGAAAAAGCTTTTTCTTTTTTTCTTTTGTTATTTTTCCTTCCCCCCCCCCCCTTTTTTTGCAAGTAGGATGTAGGATGGCAGCAAAAGCTGGAATTCAAGGTCTGTGGTTTTTTTTTTAATTATTATTATTTTCACCATTACCTTTCATTTTGCGAGTGGGGAGGGGGGCTAAAATTAACTGCCCATTAGCAGTTTCAAGCAGAAATGAGTCAGGGGGAGCCTGCAGGAAATGATTTATTTGTTTATTATTTATTTTTCTGGCCCCAGTGGAAACTTGCGCTTGGATGTGTTTTATGGGGAAAAAACGCCACTGCATGGGGGTGGTGGTGGTGGGGAACATTTCCCGCATGCTGCAAATGGCCCTGGTGCCTGCAAATGGGGGTAAAGGGGGCTCTCTGCAGAGAGAGAAACTCTAATTATTAAAAGAGAGGCCCTGAAAAATGGGATTTAATTTTACTTTATTTTTTGGAAAGTAGGGCAAAAGAACGGCATTGCCAGCTTGCTTTTTTGCAAGGCACCTCAAGAAAAACTGGGGAAAAACTTAGTTCAATTTTTTAATTTTTAACACCAACAGAATGGGACCTTTTTATTTTTAACGAAAAAGGTGTTTTTTTGCCAAAAAAAAAAGGATTTTAAAAAATATTATTTTCACCATTATATGGATTTTTTTTCCCCCAAAAAAACTCCCAGTGAACGCAGGGGTATCGCAACTGCCATGTCCTTCTTTGCAATGCTCGTTGCTCCCTGCAATTACTTTTGCATCCTGGAAGCCCCCTGGCCCCTCTCATCCCCATCAAACCTGCTTTTATACAGCTTAACATTTCTCTGCATTGTTGAGGATATTGCAACACTTTTTATTTATGCTATATATATTTTTTAATATTACCAATTTTCCCTATTGCAAGCTGCACTTTGTCTCTTTCTCTGTCAGTTTTGGCTTTAATTATTATTATAATTATTATATAATATATATTCTTTCCTGCTGAAAAAGAAATAGCACTAATTGTCTCACCGCCCCCTGCTTTCGGGGAGGATATTTTAATCAGGGCCGTGGTGAAAGCAGCTGCTGTTTTCGGGGGCAGCAGCTGGCAAAAGGCACTGCTGCCTCCGAGTTACCAGAAAGCAGAAAATTTGAATTCAGGTGTTGGGGGGGGGGGGACAGAAAAGTAAAGAAAGAAAAAATAATAATAATCCTGAAAATAACTGAGCACCGCTTCAGCCCAGCGGTGAAAAAGATGTCATTTTTATATGTGTTATTCCTCATTGCAATAAAAGCCTTAAGCAGGGGTTTAAAGGTCACTTTTGTATGCTTATAGCAAAGAAAAACACACATTGCAGGTGGGTGAATAGGCAGCAAAGACGAAATATTGCATTCAGCAAAGGCAAATGTGTGTCAAAAGTGATGACACTTTTATTGTGTCGAAGGTGCAGAAATTAGGCAGATTTCCCCCCCCCCCCCCCCCCCCCAAAAAAAAATTGGACAACTATATTGCACTCCCTGTAACGCCAGCTCTCACAGCAGTAAAGTTTCTGGCTTTATGTTTCTCTTCCCATGCTGCAGATTTTGCAGCGATTTGGTCTTTTTTCTCTTTTCTCTTTTCTTTTCTTTTCTTTTCTTTTCTTTTCTTTTCTTTTCTTTTCTTTTCTTTTCTTTTCTTTTCTTTTCTTTTTGTTGCAAGTGGTTCAGATTCGATTGCTTGCAGCATCTGACGTGCAGGAGGCCCTAAGGGATATATTGCAAAATCTTCTATTTAATAGCTCAGCACACAATGTATTTCTTAGTGCAATCGCTGCACATGGGATGTGTCTGCCTTTAGCTGTTTCTTCCCCAGACAAAGCAATCGTTTTTGCAAAATACTTCCCAGCATTGCACTGTGTCTTGGGGCAGGTCAAACCTGCCGGGTGCGACATTGGTTGCACCTCATGTTTTTCCTGTAATTTAGGTTTTATTTGAACCGGACGTTGGCATCTTTGCGGTAGCTCCCCTGCCGCTTTGTACACGCACAGTTTGGTGGAAATGCCTTTTCTCCCTCATTTTGGGGGAAGGCAAGGCTGAAAATAGGATACGAATCTGAGAGTGCCAGCTGCTGCTTTCAGGTCAGTTCTGGCCTGTTTGCATAACGAGAGCTGCATGAGGACTGCAAAAAGCACCCCGAAATTACCCGCTGGCACCTGCTGGGGTTTAATTTGGAGCATGGAGCAGAATGTGTAATTTGGGGTAAAAGGGGCAGGGAACAAGGCCAAGTGGGGAAAAAAAACACATAATTTCGCACACCGAGGGGCCGAGGTTGGAAATTTACCTCCTATCCTGGGGATGAATTTGAGGGGTGTTATTAGCTTTTCACTGTGTTTTGGGGCAGGACTGCAGCAATCCAACCTGCGGCATGCACGGAAATGTGGCCATTCCCCTCCTTTTCTCACCCAAAGCTTTCCTGCATGTTTTGCCTTTTTGGCACATTTCTACATTTACTGCCTTTTCAGCTTACATCTAAAACCACCCCAACTTGTTCCCTGCCTGCCTGAATTCAGGCAGATAATTAACTATATTTCCCTCCAAAGCCACCTGTTCCTACTTAATTTAAATGCAAGATTTTTGCATGAAGGAAAACCCTGATGGAGGCCAGCTTGATGTTCAAGGCTTAATTAATCCAGGGGTAGATTTTCCCCTGCAATGGAGTTATTAAATAGGAAGGACAGCATGGCTGCAAGGCCCCTCTGAAAGTTTGGGAGAGGGAAATGGGGGAGAAAAAGGCATTTAAAGGCTAAATGAACCGTGCTTGGCATGCAATCACATTGCAGCAGGGCAGCATCCCCTGCACTGCACAAAGTGCAATTAATGGAAGCATGATTTTCAGCCTGGGTGTTTGCACTGTCGCCCAAAATGATGTGGGCACTGGCTGGTCCTGCAATGTCTGCAACCAGTGCCCAGGAGGAATTGCAGTGCTTCCCATTTGCAAACTGTGCTTTAAGCCTGTGCCGCAGCGAACACGGCTGGATTTTGCATGGGTCAAGTGTTGGTGCGTTTTCCCCTGCATTTAAGGCATCCAGGTGCGTAAGGTGAAGTCACGCCACTGAGAAACCTCAGGCCAGGCTGGGCACGGAGCTGGGTGCGTTGTACCTGAATCCCGCAGCCCACCCTAAAGCTAGCAAAGGGGGGGGTTGCACACCTTCATTTCATCAGAGCATGCAGAGGGCTTCCCACCCGCCCCCAAATGTGCCTGCTGCTTGCATTCACAGCTCCCCCTCGGAGTGGGTGACCTGTGCTTAATTTTCCGGGGTCAAAAGGGAGGAATAAGGAAAGGCTCATGGGGAAAATGAAGGTGGGGGGCTGCAGAGCCCCTCGGCAGCATCATGGAGAGGAAGGGGGCTTAGGTGCTGCTCTGTGTGCTGGGGTGCAGATCCCAGCAGAGATGCAAAGGTGGAGATTTGCTTATGCATGCATGCAGATGAGGGGATGGGCAGCTGCACGCGCAGGCAAACGAGGGAGCACTTTGACGAGCTGCTGAGGAGCGAATCAGCCCAGCTGTGAAGCGAAAGCTCCTGTCCACACTGCAAAGAGCAAGATGCACCGGTTTGGTGCTGACCCAGTGATCTGTTGCAAAAAAATAAAATAAACAACAATCTTGTTTGCACTGCATTGATTTGCACAGTAAGCGATGAGTGGAGGGGTCTGCACCCTCCCCTGCCCTCAGTCCCGGCTGGGGGCTACTCCTTGTCCCCCACCAGCCATCACCGTCCCAGAGACGGGGGTGCTTCTGCTCAGTGCAAAAATGTGTCATTGGGCGCAACAACATATCACAACGTCTCGCTGCAGCCACCCCCCAGAGCCCCTTCCCGGGCTCCTCTGCTCCCGCTGCTGGCGGACGCGCAGCTGAGCGAGGCCGGAGGGGGCCTCCAGCCACCCGGCGGGAGCCTCCGCCTCTCCTGCAAGGCCTCCGGGTTCACCTTCAGCAGCTTCAGCATGGAATGGGTCCGGCAGGCACCCGGCAAGGGGCTCGAGTGGGTCGCTGCTATTACCAGCAGTGGTAGCACCTGGTACGCGTCTGCGGTGCAAGGGCGCTTCACCATCTCCCGGGACAACGCGCAGAGCACGCTCTACCTGCAGATGAACAGCCTCAAGGCCGAGGACACCGGCACCTACTACTGCGCGAAAGCTGCTGGTAGTGGTTGTTGTTGTGATGATGATGGTCAGCAACATGCTGTGGCCCGAGCCTGCATGGGGTGCACCCACGAGTGGCTGGCGGCGTTGCTAGACCGCTCTCCACCGTCCTCGCCAGGTCACGGCCATCAGCAGAGGGACCTGAGGCCGGGAGGGAAGCAAATGTCTCCCCAGGCTCCCAAAAGGGCAGGAAGGAGAAGCCCGGATCCTGGGCTGGTCAGCCCCAGCCCTCTCCCTGTACGGGTGGTGGGGCAGCTCGTCCTGGGCACCAGCTCCGAGCGCGCGAAGGACCAGAGGGTGCTCAGGAGTGGTCAGGCTGGATGCAGCAAGGGGACTCCTGCTGCAGCAACCCGCAGGCCCTCGCGGCTGGGCTGGGGGCTGAGGGCAGGGCAGTGGCTGTGGTGTCCCCGGGTGTCAGCGCGGCTTTGGGCGCAGTCTCTGGCAGCCCCCAGGGTTGCCCCAAGGAGGGGCAGTGGGACTAGAGGGGCGGGCAGCGCGCTGGGCTGCGAGCCGGCCACGCGGCCGAGCTCAGGGCGCTGCGCTGGATGGCTCAGGGTCTGGTGGAGACCTGAGCTCGTGGTGTCCCTTGGGGTGGATGCTGGGTCCAATCCTGTTCCGTTTAGTCATCCATGACCTGCATGAAGGGACAGAGTGCACCTCAGCCGGTTTGGTGATGATCCGAACCCGGGATCAGTGCAGATACCCCAGAGAAGGGTTCTGCCGTTCAGAGGGACCGTGACAGGCGGGAGAGGTGGGCAGAGGGCAGAGCAGCTGTGCGGAGAAGGAGCCAGGGCCTCGTGGTGCCATCAGGAACTGCCGCCTCCTGCCTTACAGGGGGAAATTCCCTGGCCGGGTATTTTCTGAGCAAGACAGGGTCTGTATCACCATCTGCTGGTTTCACACAGTAGTAGGTGCCGGTGTCCTCGGCCTTGAGGCTGTTCATCTGCAGGTAGACCGTGCTCTGCGCGTTGTCCCGGGAGATGGTGAAGCGCCCTTGCACCGCAGACACGTAGCCTGTCCAACTACCATCGGTGTCAATACCCGCGACGGGCTCCAGCCCCGTTCCCAAGCGCTTCTTAGACCCAGTTCATGCCGAAGCTGCTGAAGGAGAAACTGCTTCCCTCGCAGGAGACACAGCTCCAACAGACTCCGGCATGAGCGGCACAGGGCCTCACCTGGCTTCAGGCACCTGGCTGCACCCAGGATGCTGGGTGGCACCAGCCACCACTGTTACTGCCCCGCTCAACCCCTCTGCTCTCCTCTCGCCTCTCCGCAGGGCTGCGGGCGGACGCGCAGCTGATCGAGGACGGAGGGGGCCTCCAGCCGCCCGGTGGGAGCCTCCGCCTCTCCTGCAAGGGAACCGGGTTGACCGTCAGCAGCTTCTGCATGTGGTGGATCCTGCAGGCACCCGGCAAGGGGCTCGAGCCCGTCGCTGCTATTTACGGCAGTGGTAGTAGCACCTGGTATGCGTGCTGGTGCTGGTGGTGGAGATGCTGTTTGAGGCCAGTTTCCTCAACATCCATGAGTGCTGAGCCAGCTGACTCGTATCATTGCCATCTGCACTCGTGGGCGCATCCTGCCCGGGTTGGGGCTGCAACCTGATATCACCAGCATCAGCACCATAAGTACCAGCATCTTTCGCGCAGTAGTAGGTGCCGGTGTCCTCGGCCTTGAGGCTGTTCATCTGCAGGTAGAGCGTGCTCTGCACGTCGTCCCGGGAGATGGTGAAGCGCCCTTGCACCGCAGGCGCGTACCCTGGACTGCTGCCATTGCTCCTAATGCTCGCGACGTACTCGAGCCCCTTGCCGGGCGCCTGCCGGAACCAGAACATGTTGAAGCTGCTGAAGGTGCAGCAATGATCCCCGTCACGAGGAGAAACCGTGGGGCTGGGCACGGCAGGGTGGGGCTGCGCCCAGGGCTGCGGGCGGACGCGCAGCTGAGCGAGGCCGGAGGGGGCCTCCAGCCGCCCGGCGGGAGCCTCCGCCTCTCCTGCAAGGGAACCGGGTTCGACTTCAGCAGCTCCTACATGTTCTGGGTCCGGCAGGCGCCCGGCAAGGGGCTTGAGTTCGTCGCGGGTATTTGGAGCGAGGGCAGCAGTCCAAGGCACGTGGCAGCTGTGCATGGGCCCATGCACAAATCGCCCTTGTGCCCCGTCCCGGCCTCGAGACGATGGGCAGCAGGTTTGTGCCCCGCTCTGCCACGGCTGCTCTTTGCCTTCCCACACCTTGCGCCGCCTCCCGACCTGAAAATGCCTCCGTTCCACGCAAACCCACCCAGCAGCCCCGCGCTCACTGCGCGTATCGCAATGCCAGTGCAATCCGTGTCACTGGACGCGTGCACTGAGCCCTTCCCTGGTGCAAAACCCCTTGGGCTCGCTTCCTGCCCCCAAACTCCAGACCAGCCCTGGACCAGCTGCACTTTGGACCTGGTATAGGGGCTGATGTGCTGGGACAGGGCCCACAAAACCTGGGAGCAGCAGTGGGAGCAGCATGGGGGGCTGGAAAGCGATTTACAGCCTTGGGGAAGCCCTGGGAGGCGGCCAGCTACTGGAGAGGGACACAAGGGAGGTGCTGGTCATGGAGGAGAGATGAAGGGCTCCTGGGGCTCTGCTGGGATTTGCTCACAACTTTTAAGGCCAGGAGAGTCACCGTCAGCAGTGTCGGCATGATGTGGGTCCCACAAATGCCTGGGAAGGGGTTCGAGCGGGTCGCGGGCATTAACCTTGATGATAATGGTACATGATTCGTGGATGCAGTGCAAGGACACATCTCCAGGGATGATGGGCAGAGCACGCTCTACCTGCAGATGAACAGCCTCAAGGTCGAGGACACCGGCACCTACTACTGCGCGAAAACTGCTGATACTTATGGTGCTGATGCTGATGATATCGGGTTACAGCCCCAACCTGGGCAGGATGCGCCCATGAGTGCAGATGGCCGTGAGCTGTCCAAGGTGACTGGGAGCGACCTAGCAATGATACGAGTCAGCTGGCTCAGCACTCATCGATGTTGAGGAAACTGGCCTCAAACAGCATCTCCACCACCAATACCAGCACCAGCACCAGCTTTCGCGCAGTAGTAGGTGCCGGTGTCCTCGGCCTTGAGGCTGTTCATCTGCAGGTAGAGCGTGCTCTGCGCGTTGTCCTTGGAGATGGTGAAGCGCCCTTTCACCGCATCCGCGTACCAGGTGCTACCATCGCTGCTAATAAGAGCGACAAACTCGAGCCCCTTGCCGGGCGCCTGCCGGATCCACCACATGCGGAAGCTGCTGAAGTCGAATCCGGTTCCCTTGCAGGAGACATAAATCCAACAGACTCCGAAGTAGCTCAGCTGGGACAGCGTGAGACTGAAGATCTGAAGGCCCCGAGTTCAAGCCCCGGCTTCAGCAAGGGGGATCCTTGCTGCTGCAACCCTGTGTAATATGCTCGAGGTGACCCTGCTTGAGCGGGGGGGGGGGGGGGGGGGGGCTGGACTAGGTGATCTGCAGAGGTCCCTTCCAACCTTACCCATTCTATGATCAACAGCACAGGGCCTCCGTTTATCTCCAGTCACCAGCACTGCCCCGCTCAACCCCTCTGCTCTCCTCTCGCCTCTCCCCAGGGCTGCGGGCGGACGTGCAGCTGATTGAGGACGGAGGGGGCCTCCAGCCGCCCGGCGGGAGCCTCCGCCTCTCCTGCAAGGCCTCCGGGTTCACCTTCAGCAGCTTCGGCATGTTGTGGGTCCGGCAGGCGCCTGGGAAGGGGCTTGAGTGGGTCGCGAGCATTCACAGCGGTGGTAGCACCTGGTACGCGTCTGCGGTGCAAGGGCGCTTCACCATCTCCAAGGACAACGCGCAGAGCACGCTCTACCTGCAGATGAACAGCCTCAAGGCCAAGGACACCGGCACCTACTACTGCGCGAAACAAGCTGGTAGTTGTAGATCTGGCCCCATCTTCCTTCCACCCTCTGTTCAGATAGTGGTACACATTGATGAGCTCCACCCTGACTTGCCTCATCTCCGTGCTGAGCAGTCCCAGCTCTCTCAGCCTTTCCTTGCAGGAGATGCTCCAGTCACATCATCATCTTAATGGTCCTTCACTGGAATCGCTCCAGTAGCACCATATCTCTCTCGTACTGGGCAGCCCAGAGCTGAACACAGGACTCCAGATGAGGCCTCATCAGGGCTGAGTAAATGGGGAGAATCAGCTCCCTCGACCTGCTGGCAATGCTCCTAAAGCAGCTCCAGGGACCTTCTTGGCCGTAAGGGCACCTTCCTGACTCTTGGTCACCTTGTTGTCCAGCAGAACCCCTCAGTCCTTCTCCACAGAGCTGCTTTCTGTCAGTTCTGCCCCCAGTCTGTACTGGTGCGTGGGGTGAGTCCTCCCTAGATGTCCTCGCTTGTACTTCCCTGTGCTGAACTTCATGAGCTTCCTCTTTGCCCATCTCTCTGGGCTGTCTGGGTGCCTCTGAATGGCAGCAGTGACTGCTACAAGGTCTCCACCACCATAACCACTACCAGCAGCTTTCGCGCAGTAGTAGGTGCCGGTGTCCTCGGACTTGAGGCTGTTCATCTGCAGGTAGAGCGTGCTCTGCGCGTTGTCCCGGGAGATGGTGAAGCGCCCTTGCACCGCAGACGCGTAGTATGTGCTACTACCACTGCTGCCAATTTCTGCAACCCACTCGGGCCTCTTCCCAGTCACTTGCTGGACCCAAACCATCTGGAAGCTGCTGAAGGTGAACTCGGTTCCCTTGCAGGAGAGGCGGAGGCTCCCGCCGGGCGGCTGGAGGCCCCCTCCGTCCTCGCTCAGCTGCGCGTCCGCCCGCAGCCTTGGCTGCAGCCCACTCCACCGTGCCCAGCCCCACGGTTTCTCCTCGTGACGGGGATCATTGCTGCACCTTCAGCAGCTTCTACATGTACTGGTTCCGGCAGGCGCCCGGCAAGGGGCTCGAGTTTGTCGCGGGTATTGACAACGATGGTAGTTACACAAGCTACGCGCCTGCGGTGCAAGGGCGCTTCACCATCTCCAAGGACAACGCGCAGAGCATGCTCTACCTGCAGATGAACAGCCTCAAGGCCGAGGACACCGGCACCTACTACTGTGCGAAAGAAGCTGATGGTGATTTTGGTGGAGACCCAGTTGGCCCCTGTCATCACTAGGCCTCTCTCCATCATCTCCGATAGCTTATGCTCATCAGCACTCATGGGTTCATCCCATCAGGGCCCAGACCACAACTGGGTGTCAACCACTGGCACAACAAGTACTAGCATATTTGGTGACGGGCTCCAGCTCCTTCCCAGGTGCTTGTTAGACCCAGTTCATGCTGAAGCTGCTGAAGGAGAAACCGGTTCCCTTGGAGGAGACGCAGTTCCAATAGACTCCGGCATCAGTGGCACAGGGCCTCGCTTGACTTCGGGTGCCCGGCCACCCCCGGGGCCGGCCCCATGCTGGGCACCTCCAGCCACCACTGTCACTGCCCCGCTCAACCCCTCTGCTCTCCTCTCACCTCTCCCCATGGCTGCGAGTGGATACGCAGGATGGAGGGGGCCTCTAGCCGCTTGGCAGGAGCCTCTGCCTCTCCTGCAAGGGAACCAGGTTCAGCTTCAGCATCTTGTGGGTCCAGCAGGCACCTGTAAAGGGGCTCGAGTGGGTTGGAACTATTAACCCCGACGGTAGCAGTCCATGGTTCATGGATGCGGTGAAAGGGCACTTCACCATCTCCCGGGACGACGTGCAGAGCACGCTCTACCTGACCAGGCTGGTCATCCTCACCCCTCTCTAGCACAGGTGGTGGAGCAGCCCAGGATCCAGGCTTCTCCTTCTTGCCCTTTTGGGAGCCTGGGGAGACATTTGCTTCCCTCCCGGCCTCAGGTCCCTCTGCTGATGGCCGTGACCTGGCGAGGACGGTGGAGAGAGGTCTAGCAATGCCGCCAGCCACTTGTGGGTGCACCCCATGCAGGCTCGGGCCACAGCATGTTGCTGACCATCATCATCACAACAACAACCACTACCAGCGTATTTCGCGCAGTAGTAGGTGCCGGTGTCCTCGGCCTTGAGGCTGTTCATCTGCAGGTAGAGCGTGCTCTGCGCGTTGTCCCGGGAGATGGTGAAGCGCCCTTGCACCGCAGACGCGTAGTCTGTGCTACTACTGCTGCTAATACATGCGACGGACTCGAGCCCCTTGCCAGGTGCATCCAGAACATGTTGAAGCTGCTGAAGGTGCAGCAATGACCCCCGTCACATGGTGGGGTGGGGCTGCGCCCAGGGCTGCGGGCGGACGTGCAGCTGATCGAGGCCAGAGGGGGCCTCCAGCCGCCCGGCGGGAGCCTCCGCCTCTCCTGCAAGGGAACCGGGTTCACCTTCAGCAGCTTCGGCATGTTCTGGTTCCCACAGGACCCTGGGAAGGGGCTCGAAGCTGTCGCTGTTATTAACAGCGGTGGTAGCTGGACAGGCTATGTTTTTATGGTGGGAGAACTCTTGGTCATCTTCTGGGGCAACTGCAAGGATGAGCTGCTCCACCACCTGTGCAGGGAGAGGGGTGAGGCTGACTGTCCTGGAGGTCCCCAGCTTCTCCTCCCTGCCCTTTCGGAGAGCTGGGGAGATGTTTGCTTCCTTCCTAGCCACAGCCAGCCTCACCCCTATCGCTGCATGGGTGGTGGAGCAGCTCATCCACACAGTTGCCCCAGGAGATGACCAAGAGTCCTCCCACCGCAGACGCATAGCTTGTCCAGCTACCAGGCTCTGGTGGGAACCAGAACATCAGGAAGCTGCTGAAGGTGAACCCGGCTCCCTTGCAGGAGAGGTGAAGGCCCCCTCTGGCCTCACTCAGCTGCACGTCCACCCACAGTCCGGTGCTGCTGATGCCAGAGTCTGTTGGATTTGTGTTTCCTGAAGGGGAACCGGTTTCTCCTTCAGCAGCTTCTGGATGCAATGGGTCCGACAAGTGCCTGGGAAGGGGCTCATGTTCGTTGAGGGTATTGGCAATGATGGTAGTAGCACATACTACGCGGATGCGGTGAAAGGGCGCTTCACCATCTCCCGGGACAACGCGCAGAGCACGCTCTACCTGCAGATGAACAGCCTCAAGGCCGAGGACACCGGCACCTACTACTGCGCGAAAGCTGCTGCTAGTGATAGTATTTGTGGAGATGCAGTTGACCCCTGTCATCGCTAGGCCTCTCCCAATCACCTTGGACAGCTCATGGTCATCAGCACTTGTGCGTGCATCTCATCAGCATCTGGACTGCAGTCAGGGTTGGCTTCACCACCATCACCATAACTAGCAGCAGCTTTCGCGCAGTAGTAGGTGCCGGTGTCCTCGGCCTTGAGGCTGTTCATCTGCAGGTAGAGCGTGCTCTGCGCGTCGTCCCAGGAGATGGTGAAGCGCCCTTGCACCGCATCCGCATAGCCTGTGCTACTAATGCTGCTAATATATGCGACGTACTCGAGCCCCTTGCCGGGTGCTTGTCGGATCCAGTACATGTCGAAGTTGCTTAAGTCGAACTCGGTTCCCTTGCAGGAGAGGCGGAGGCTCCCGCCGGGCGGCTGGAGGCCCCCTCCGTCCTCGATCAGCTGCGCGTCCGCCCGCAGCCCTGCGGAGAGGCGAGAGGAGAGCAGAGGGGTTGAGCGGGGCGGCTTTGGCGGTGGCCGGAGCCGCCCGGCTCGGGGCCGGCCCCGGGGGCGGCCGGGCGCCCGCTGCGGAGCGGAGGCACCCGCGGCCGGGGGAGCCCCCGGGGGCGGCGGGTGCCGGCGGGGGGCCGGGCCCTACCTGGCAGGGCCGCGAGGAGGAGGAGGACGAGGCCGCGGAGCCGAGGGCTCATGGTGGCGGGGCGGGAGGGGTGGTGGGCGCCGGGGCGGTGGTGGCGGCACGGCGGGGCCGGCGGCATTTGAAGGCGCCGCGCTGCCGGGATTTGCATGCGCCCGCGCTCATAAGGGCCCCGGCGCCGCCGCCTCTTTTGGGGCCGGAGTCGCCGCCTTTGGGGCTCCGGCGGGTGCTTGGGGCACCGCGGTCCTGCAGGAACCGTGGCCTGCGAGCCTAGCGGGGGGAATCGCGCCGGGGGGATTTCGCCTGGCCTCCGCAGCAGCTCCAGCACCAGCAGCACCAGCCCAAGCACCAGCTTTCGCGCAGTAGTAGGTGCCGGTGTCCTCGGCCTTGAGGCTGTTCATCTGCAGGTAGAGCGTGCTCTGCGCGTTGTCTCCGGAGGTGGTGAAGCGCCCTTGCACTGCATGCTTGGGCCTCGTGCCACTACCATCGCTGTAAATACCCGCGACGAGCTCGAGCCCCTTCTCAAGTTCCGCTCAACCCCTCTGCTCTCCTCTCGCCTCTCCGCAGGGCTGCGGGCGGACGCGCAGCTGATCGAGGACGGAGGGGGCCTCCAGCCACCCGGCGGGAGCCTCCGCCTCTCCTGCAAGGGAACCGGGTTCACCTTCAGCAGCTTCGCCATGTTCTGGTTCCGACAAGCACCCGGCAAGGGGCTCGAGTACGTCGCAAGTATTGAGGATGATGGCGGTAGCACAAGCTACGCGGATGCGGTGAAAGGGCGCTTCACCGCCTCCAGGGACAACGCGCAGAGCACGCTCTACCTGCAGATGAACAGCCTCAAGGTCGAGGACACCGGCACCTACTACTGCGCGAAAGCTGCTGCTAGTGGTAGTATTTGTGGAGACCCAGTTGGCCCCTGTCATCACTAGGCCTGTCTCAATCACCTCCAATAGCTCATGGTCATCAGCACTCAGGGGTGCACTCCACCAGAGCTCAGAGCACAACAGGGCCTCCACCACCAGCACCACCACGAGCATCTTTTGCGCAGTAGTAGGTGCCGGTGTCCTCGGCCTTGAGGCTGTTCATCTGCAGGTAGAGCGTGCTCTGCGCGTTGTCCTTGGAGATGGTGAAGCGCCCTTTCACCGCAGATGCGTACCATGGACCGCTACCACCGCTGTTAATACTCGACCCACTAAAGTCCCTTTCTGGGTGCTTGTTGAACCCAGAACATGCTGGCGATGATGATGGTGAGCTGGGTTCCTTTGCAGGGCTGAGAGTGGACTGATAGTGCAGCTGAGCGAGGCTGGAGGGGGCCTCCAGCCGCCCGGCGGGAGCCTCTGCCTCTCCTGCAAGGCCTCCGGGTTCACCTTCAGCAGCGTCGGCATGGACTGGGTCCGGCAGGCGCCCGGGATGGGGCAGAGCAGGCTGGAACCTTTAACCCCGGTGGTAGCAGTCCAGGGTACGTGGATGCAGTGCAAGGGCGCTTCACCATCTCCTGGGACAACGCGCAGAGCACGCTCTACCTGCAGATGAACAGCCTCAAGGTCGAGGACACCGGCACCTACTACTGCGCAAAAGCAGCTGCTGGTGCTTGGGGTGGTTGAGACCCTGTCTGCGGCCAGGCAAAACCCCCATCCAGCGATCCCCCCCCGCAAGGCATGGGGGCAGCAGGGTCTGCAACAGCGGCAGGTCCCAGCATCCACCCCAAGGGACACCACGAGCTCAGGTCTCCACCAGACCCTGAGCCACCCAGCGCAGCGCCCTGAGCTCGGCCGCGTGGCCGGCTCGCAGCCCAGCGCGCTGCCCGCCCCTCTAGCCCCACTGCCCCTCCTTGGGGCAACCCTGGGGGCTGCCAGAGACTGCGCCCAAAGCCGCCACTCGTGGGTGCATCCCATCGGGGCCCTGGTCACAAGCTGGGCCTCCGTCACTGTCCCAACCAGCATAAGCATATTTCGCGCAGTAGTAGGTGCCGGTGTCCTCGGCCTTGAGGCTGTTCATCTGCAGGTAGAGCGTGCTCTGCGCGTTGTCCCGGGAGATGGTGAAGCGCCCTTGCACCGCATCCGCATAGCCTGTGTAACTACTACTGCTTCTAACCTGTGCAATGAACTCGAGCCCCTTGCCGGGCGCCTGCCGGACCCAGAACATGCTGAAGCTGCTGAAGGTGAACCCGGTTCCCTTGCAGGAGAGGCGGAGGCTCCCGCCGGGCGGCTGGAGGCCCCCTCCGGCCTCGCTCAGCTGCGCGTCCGCCCGCAGCCCTGGGCGCAGCCCCACCCCGCCGTGCCCGGCCCCACGGTTTCTCCTCGTGACAGGGGTCATTGCTGCACCTTCAGCAGCTTCAGCATGTTCTGGTTCCGGCAGGCGCCCGGCAAGGGGCTCGAGTTTGTCGCGGGTATTTACAGCAGTGGTAGTAGCACATACTACGCGTCTGCGGTGAAAGGGCGCTTCACCATCTCCCGGGACAACGCGCAGAGCACGCTCTACCTGCAGATGAACAGCCTCAAGGTCGAGGACACCGGCACCTACTACTGCGCAAAAGCAGCTGCTGGTGCTTGGGGTGGTTGAGACCCTGTCTGCGGCCAGGCAAAACCCCCATCCAGCGATCTGCCCCTGCAAGGCACAAGGGCAGCAGGGTCTGCAACAGCGGCAGGTCCCAGCACCGACCCCGAGGGACATGACGAGCTCAGGCCTCCACTAGACCCTGAGCCTCGCAGCGCAGCGCCCTGAGCCGCACTTGAGGGGATTATAGGAATGCAGTCAGAGTATGTAGAGATGCGGCGAGGAAGGCTAAGGCCCAGTTGGAATTGAGTCTTGCAAGGGATGTCAAGGTCAACTAAAAGGGCTTCTTCAAATACATCAGCAGCAAGAGAAGGACTAGGGAAAATGTGGGCCGCTACTGAATGGGGCGGGGGTCCTGGTGACAAGGGATGCAGAGAAGGCAGAATTACTGAATGCCTTCTTTGCTTCGCTCTTCACTGCTAAGGGCAGCCCTCAGGAATCCCAGAGCCTGGACATGAGGGAGAAAGTCTGGAGAAGGGAAGACTTTCCATTGGTTGAGGAGGAAAGGATTAGAGACCTTCTGGGCAGGCTAGACATCCACAGATCCATGGGCCCGGATGGGATGCACCCACGGGCACTGAGGGAGCTGGCAGATGTTGTTGCCAGGCTGC
This sequence comes from Rhea pennata, assembly GCF_028389875.1. Classification (NCBI taxonomy): domain Eukaryota; kingdom Metazoa; phylum Chordata; class Aves; order Rheiformes; family Rheidae; genus Rhea; species Rhea pennata. Next base: position 218,843 of record NC_084699.1, on the reverse strand, counting down.
TCTCCATCACCTTTGAAAGGTCCTGGAGAACTGGAGAGGGGCCTGAGGACTGGAAGAAAGCCACTGTCACTCCAGTCTTCCAAAAGGGCAAGAAGGAGGACCCAGGCAACTATAGGCTGGTCAGCCTCGCCTTCATCCCTGGTAAGGTGATGGAACAGCTCATTCTGGGTGTCATCTCCAGACACATGGAGGAAAAGAGGGCGATCAGGAGTAGCCTGCATGGATTCACCAAGGGGAAATCCTGCTTAACCAATCTGATAGCCTTCTCTGATGGAATGACTGGCTGGGTAGACGAGGGGAGAGCAGTGGACGTTGTGTCCCTTGACTTCAGCAAGGCTTTGGACACTGTCTCCCATAACATCCTCCTAGAGAAGCTCAGGAAGTGTGGATTAGACGAGTGGACAGTGAGGTGGATTGAGAACTGGCTGAAAGGCAGAGCTCAGAGGGTTGTCATCAGTGGTGTGGAGTCCAGTTGGAGGCCTGTGGCTAGTGGCGTCCCCCAGGGCTCAGGACTGGGTCCCATCCTGTTCAACTTATTCATCAGTGACCTGGATGAGGGGACGGAGTGCCTCCTCAGCAAGTTTGCTGATGATCCCAAGCTGGGAGGAGTGGCTGACACACCTGAGGGCCGTGCTGCCATTCAGAGAGACCTGGAGAGGCTGGAGAGCTGGGTGGAGAGGAACCTCCTGAGGTTCAACAAGGGCAAGTGCAGGGTCCTGCACCTAGGGAGAAATAACCCTAGGCACGAGTACAAGCTGGGGGCTGACCTTGTGGAGAGCAGCTCTGCAGAGCAGGACCTGGGAGTGCTGGTGGATGACAGGTTGACCGTGAGCCAGCAATGTGCCCTCGTGGCCAAGAAGGCCAATGGTCTCCTTGGGTGCACTGGGAAGCGTGTTGCCAGCAGGTCAAGGGAGGTGATCCTGCCCCTCTTCTCAGCCCTGGGGAGGCCTCATCTCGAGTACTGGGTCCAGTTCTGGGCTCCCCAGGACAAGAGAGACACGGAGCTACTGGAGGGAGTCCAGCGGAGGGCTATGAGGATGATCAGAGGGCTGGAGCATCTGCCCTATGAGGAACGGCTGCGAGAGCTGGGCCTGTTTAGCCTGGGGAAGAGAAGACTGAGGGGGGATCTTAATCTTATCAATGTGTACAAGTACCTGAAGGGAGGGTGTCAAGGGGACAGGGACAAACTCTTTTCAGTTGCCCCGTGTGGCAGGACAAGAGGCAATGGGCAGAAATTGAAGCACAGGAAGTTCTGCCTGAGCGTGAGGGGGAATTTCTTCCCTGTGAGAGTGACGGAGCACTGGAACAGGTTGCCCACAGAGCTTGTGAAGTCTCCTTCTCTGGAGATCTTCAAGGCCCGCCTGGATGCAACTCTAACATGTTCCAGGTGACCCAGCTGAGCAGGGGGTTGGACTGGATGATCTCCAGAGGTCCCTTCCAACCATACGCATCCTGAGATAGGGCTGAGGCTGAGCAGCCCAGGGGGGCCGGGCTTCTCCTTTCTGCCCTTTTGGAGACCTGGGGAGACATTTGCTTCCCTCCCGGCCTCAGGTCCCTCTGCTGATGGCCGTGACCTGGCGAGGACGGTGGAGAGCGGTCTAGCAACGCCGCCAGCCATTCGTGGGTGCATCCCATCAGGGCCCTGGTCACAAGCAGGGCCTCCGTCACTGCCCCAACCAGCATAAGCAGTTTTCGCGCAGTAGTAGGTGCCGGTGTCCCCAGCCTTGAGGCTGTTCATCTGCAGGTAGAGCGTGCTCTGCGCGTCGTCCCGGGAGATGGTGAAGCCACCGTGTAGCCTGTATCACTACCATCGCTGCTAATACCCGCTAGACCTTCAAGCTCCTTCCCAGTCACTTGTTGGACCCAAACCATCTGGAAGCTGCTGAAGGTGAACCCGGTTCCCTTGCAGGAGAGGCGGAGGCTCCCGCCGGGCGGCCGGAGGCCCCCTCCGGCCTCGCTCAGCTGCGCGTCCGCCCGCAGCCCTGGGCACAGCCCCACCCCGCCGTGCCCGGCCCCACGGTTTCTCCCGCTTAGGGGGTTCACTGCTGTCCGCAGGGTCCCCCCCCCATGTCGGTGCAGCCGGGGGCTGGTGCACGGAGCCCGGCAGCACCCGAGTGCCTCCATCCCCGGCCGTGCCCCGCGCAGGCAGGGGCTGCCGGCACAGCGCGCCGAGCCTGAGTGGGGGGCTCAGAGGAGGTTCGGGCACCGCAGGGGGACGGGGCCGCGGCGGGGGGCATGGGGCAGGGCCGGGGGGGGGGCCACCACGCTCCCCACCCAGGGGCGGCAGCACCCGCAGGGCTCGGGAGGCCGCCGTGCTCCCCCCAGGAGCGGCAGGGGCCGGGAGGCTCGGGGACCACCGCACTCCCCACCGAGGGCCGGCAGCACTCACGGGGCTCGGGGGCCGCTGCGCTCCCCCCCCCCAAGAGCCGCACTGCCCACGGGGCTCGGGGCGCCGCGGGCGCTGCTGCCCTCGTGCGTCGCGCGGGGAAACGACCCGCGGGAGGCGCCGCCCGGCCCCGCCCCGAGGCTGCTCGCCCGCGTTGGGGGGGGGGGGGAACCGGGGGCCGCGCTCCGCGCATCGCCCCGGGGCCGCCGCAGCTGCGCGGGCCGCCGCCACCCGCGACGGGCTCGAGCCCCTTCCCGGGCCCGCCGGAGAACCCGGGTCCCTCGCCGGAGACGCGGAGGCTCGAGAAATTGCGGCGCCGGGGGCCGGGCCGACCCCTGCCCCGCACGGGCGCCGAGGCCCCGGGCTCCCGCCCCTGCTGCCAGGGGCGGGGGGGAGACACGAACAACCCGCCGCCCTCGGAAACCCCGGAGCGAACGACTCGGCCCGTCCGCAGCCCCTCGGACTAACCCCGGCCCTTGTTTAGCTCCGGGTTGGAGCAAAGCGGTGCGGGGGGGGGGGGGATTGGGGGCCCTTCGTGGTGGTGGTGGTGGGGGGAGCGATTTGCTGCCAGCTGGAGCAACCCGCAGGAGCTGCTGCCAGGCACCCAGCGGCTCTTTGCTGCTTCCCCATTTAAAATAAATAAATAAATGTTTAAAACAACACGTGTGTGCATGCGTGGGGGGGGGGGAAACACGTACGTGCCGTTGCCTGGGGTGTGTGTACAGGGGGGGGTCTCAGCTGCTCCCGCACGGCCATTTCCCAGCTGAGCTGGTGGCCAGGAAACATAGGAGCGTGTTAAACCAACTGCTTTTAGTGTGTATTCAGCGTGTAAATGCTTGTGCACTGCACTTTGCAACTGGGGGGGTGCACTGGGGGGGGGCAGCACTTCCAGACAGGGTGGATTTGGGGGTGGCAATGCCCAAAACATCCCGTTCCCCCCCACCACCCTGAGAGCCCCACGGCACAGCACGGACTTGGCTGGAGCAGTGGGGTCACTGCGCCGGAGCACGGCCCCATCGCACCCGCGGGGCGAGTGTGACCCTCAAATCCCCACCGGCACCTCACAACAGAGGACTAAAGACACTTATTAAAAGAAATAAAAAATGATAAAATATAAGAATTGGGTGGAGTGGGGCTGGCAGGGAGAGGACGGGGGGCTGCAAGGGGCAGGTGCAGCAGCCAAGTCCACGACCGCCTCGGGGCGCCGCGAGGGGCCGAGCGGTCCCAAAGGCAGCGACTCCGGCCCCAAAAGAGGCGGCGGCGCCGGGGCCCTTATGAGCGCGGGCGCATGCAAATCCCGGCAGCGCGGCGCCTTCAAATGCCGCCGGCCCCGCCGTGCCGCCACCACCGCCCCGGCGCCCACCACCCCTCCCGCCCCGCCACCATGAGCCCTCGGCTCCGCGGCCTCGTCCTCCTCCTCCTCGCGGCCCTGCCAGGTAGGGCCCGGCCCCCCGCCGGCACCCGCCGCCCCCGGGGGCTCCCCCGGCCGCGGGTGCCTCCGCTCCGCAGCGGGCGCCCGGCCGCCCCCGGGGCCGGCCCCGAGCCGGGCGGCTCCGGCCACCGCCAAAGCCGCCCCGCTCAACCCCTCTGCTCTCCTCTCGCCTCTCCGCAGGGCTGCGGGCGGACGCGCAGCTGATCGAGGACGGAGGGGGCCTCCAGCCGCCCGGCGGGAGCCTCCGCCTCTCCTGCAAGGCCTCCGGGTTCACCTTCAGCAGCTTCAGCATGGAATGGGTCCGGCAGGCGCCCGGCAAGGGGCTCGAGTACGTCGCTGCTATTAGCAGCGGTAGTAGCACATACTACGCGGATGCGGTGAAAGGGCGCTTCACCATCTCCCGGGACAACGCGCAGAGCACGCTCTACCTGCAGATGAACAGCCTCAAGGCCGAGGACACCGGCACCTACTACTGCGCGAAAACTGCTGGTACTCACAGCGGTGCAGAGCCCGCTGGCGGCTCAGCAAAATCCCCGGCGAGGCCTTTCGCCCCCTTCCCGTTCCCCTGCGACGCACAGGGGCAGTGATGCTCGCCCGCGCGCGGCGAACCAGTGCGGCATGCCCAGCACCATGCCCAGATCTTCTCGCCTTGCAAAACCCTCTGCACCACGTCCCATCTCCACGCACCTGCCCAAAGCTTTGCACCATGCAGAAACCTTTGCATCTCCTACGCCCGGCTCCATGGCCAGCTCCAAACACACCACGATTTATCCCCAAACCCGGCCCGGCTCCGGGCACTGGCCCCAGCTCCAAACACACACGATTTATCCCAAAATCCAGCCCAGCTCCGGGCACTGACCCCAGCCCCAAACACACACGATTTATCCCCAAACCCAGCCTGGCTCCGGGCACTGGCCCTAGCTCCCGCCCAGCCCTGCGCTCCATCTTGCCGTGTTGCACAGGGTCTCAGCACAGAGTCTCCAAGCTCCTGCACCAAATCCGACCCCCAAACTGTGCCTGCATCCCCCTTCCCTGCGCCACTGCCGGATGCAATAACCAGGGTGAGGGAAGCCGCAGCTCTACCGCAGCAGTAGGAGGGGAAACAGCTGCAAAATAGCAGCTGCTCCTCGGCCATGAAATGCATAAATCAGTATCAATTTCCTCCCTTGTGGGCAGAGGAAACCCAAGTGCCGCTTCCCCTGCCTCCGCCAGCGCATCGAAAGCGCCCGGGGACAGCCGGCGGGGCCCCGGCGCTGCAGGCAGGGTGCTCAGCGTGTGCCGCAGCCTCCTTTCCTCCTCCGTGCAACCAGGCAGGACACCGGAAAAGGGAAAACACCCCAAAAATCACCTCCTGCGCTTCCTGATTTCCCAGCTGGCAGCTCAGAGGAATGCAAGAACCATCCCGGTTCCTTCCAGCCCAGCAAAAGCCAGGGACTTGGAGGGGGGGGAGGGGGAAGAAGAAAAAAAGCTTTTTTGCACACTGCTGCAGCTCTTATTCCCTCCAGAGCAACGTGAGGATGAGCCACAGCAAAGGGATGTGTCGCTGCAATGCAAGAAAATGGGAGTGATTCTGCAAACAGCAGATTGCTCCTTTCACAATGCTTTTTTCAAAAAAAAAAAAAAAAAAAAATCGAAGTTGCCTTTTTCCCAGCAAGCATCAAGCAGGATTTTGCCAAGCAAAACGAAAAAGAGGAAGCCTCCTTTCTAATCACAGAGATCTGCCTGTCCTCAAGGGGAAGTGCCGCTTTTTTTTTTTTCTCCATACACCAGACTTTTCCCCTTGCAGTGACACAACCTTTGACAAAATCCCAGCAGAGCCCATGAAAGGGCCAGAGCATCCAACCCCATTGCAATTGCTGCAGAAATGGTGCCTTAGTCAAGCTTTTTGCAGTAAAAATCCCTCTAGGTCACAAGCCAAACGCCCACGATCCTCCGTGCAGCCACCGCTGCGCTGGGGGATAACCCGAAACACCGTCCCGAGAGCCAGCGAAAGCCTTGTTTCATGGTTGCAAATCAAACAGCTATTTTCATAACTTCCTCTAATCATGAGCAGGAGAAAGTCACCCGCAAAGGGCATTTCGGGGCAGTTTCAGACTTTTTAGGCATTTGAGCGCCCTGGGTAGATTTGCATTAAAGTGAATTGCTATTTTTGGATGTGATTTTTTCGGGGACTATTTCCCATGCCATCTCTCCACCCCTCCGGATGCCGCTGCCTTTCCGTTTATGCAAATCTGCCCTCAAAAATGAGCTTAAAACCCCACAGCAGCCAGGCACTGCCGGCTCCCTGCACAGGGGAGCAGGCAGCAAGGAGAGCGCCGCAGTTGACCCAAATCTGCAGTTTTTTTCCACCTGTTCCAGGCAGCATCACCAAAAAGCCACCTGGGCCAGGAATTGCCTGTTGTGCATCAGCCACTTCTCATCTTGGCCAGAGCAGGAGGCACCTTCCCAGCGCACGGATTCGCCCGCGCTTGCCGGCGGACTCAGCCCTCCCGTTGCTGCGAGGGAGACGACGGAGGACGCCAGCGCAGCGGAGCCATAAAATGGGATTTAAGGCATCACACTCACCCCCTAAAAAACCGGATTTTTCTTTGCCCTGGGAATGGATAGAAGTGGCACATTGCTCCATGGAATTCGTTATTGCAAACCCCCAAATGGCACAGAAAAGGCAGGAGGTGCCGCCGCAGGGCGACCGCACCCCTGTCGATGCACAGAATTTGCACCACGTTTACTGGCTGGACGCCGCTGCGGCAAAAAATTCCACAGCGGATGTAGATGCTTCTCGGTCCCGCCGAGCAGGGAGCATGGGAATTTCTGCGCACACATGCCGAAGGTGCATTAAAAAGCAAATCGATGCTGGAAAATGGGTTATTTTCCATGGGCCACTACGCCAAGGGATGCCCTAACCCCCTCCCAGTCTTTGCAAAGCAGATGATCCGCCAGGAATACGTTGCAATCTGAAAGAATGCATCAGCAGCAATGGATATAGAGGAATATACGCCGCCTTGGGAATTGCTTTGGGAATTTGTCCTCCGAGGCACCTCGGGTGCAAGGAATTAATGCCAGGGGATCTCATCCCCCCCACGTCACTGTGTTTGCAAAAATGCAGCTTGGCCCCGTGCGAAGCTGATGGGGGATTTTTGCACGGGGGCAAAGCACGGTGGCTACTGGTAGTGGTTGGTATCACGGTACTCCGGCCCATGACAAAAACCCCCGCGGCAGCGTCCAAACCGCCACCCGCAACAGACGAATTGCAGCTGGAAACCTGATTTTTTTTTTTTTTAAGGAAAAAAAAAAAAAAAAAAGCAAAGCAAAACCAAAAAGGGTCTCTCCTGCCGATGCAGGATTTTGCACTGCCCTGCACCACTGTGGGTTGTACTGGTGATTGGTATCACCGTGATAAACTCCGTGACAAAAACAGGTATTGAAAGATGCCGACAGGAGCTGGGGGGAGGGGGAGGGGAGCAGTTTGTGTGTGGGGGGGGGGAAAAACATTTTTCCCTCCTCCATCCTGTATGCAAAAAGGGATTTAATTGCAAATAGTGCAATATTGCTGGAAATTCTAAAAAACAACCCCCCCCCATTAGGAACTGCTTTGCTTTTGCGCCCCATTCAGAGCAGGTTAATCGTACAAAAGCCTCAAGACTTTTGTGGAAAAACAATCCCACCACTGCTTCAGTCCCTGCCCCGAGCAGTTTAGAGTGTATCAAGGTCATTAGCAAGTTCACGAACGGCTCTAATTAGGGTCCCCCCCGCAACGCAAGCAGCATTTGCAGCGCTCCCCCATACCCGACACAGCAGCGAAATGGGATTTTCTGCACGCAGCGAATATTTTGAGGCCTTTTCTGCCCCCAGAACAGGCTGTGCGACCCGAGGGGCTGCAGCCGGGGTGGGGGAAGCACCGACGCAGCCCACCCTCTCTCCGCACATTTGTTGCATTTCAGCAGGTTTGTTTGCTGGCGAAGGAGGTTTTTGTGCTGCCGTGCACCACTGTGCTAGTTACTGTGGTTATGCACAGTGATACATGCAATGACCAAAAATAGATAGCAACAGCGCCGTTCCGGGGCAAAAAGGCAGCTTTTTGGGTGTGAGGCAGGGACCTTTTTGTGCAGGCCTGCACCACCGTGTACTTGTGCTAGTACTGGTCACAGTGGCACAGACCATAGCAAAAACCTACCTGCCAACAAGCCCCAGCAGCGCCCACCTCGCAGTTTTGCATGCATATGCAAAAAAGATTAGCTGAAAATATTAATTTCAGGAAATTAGGAGGAATTAATGAACAGCAGCAAGCTGGCACAGTGCAGCAATAACCTCCTTGCAAAAGTTTACCACTTCTAAAGCAGCCAAACTCAAGAGAACTCATTGGCAAAAGTGCAGAAGTCAAAAACCTGATAAACCTGAATTTTCTTTTTGAAAGAAAAGAGTGCAAAAGGGGGACATTCCCCCCTGCCCCCAGGGAATTCTGTGCTGCAAGAAATCACTGGGTGATGCTGGTGGTACTTGTCACCCCAAAACAGGCCCAGACAAAAACCCTCCAGAAAAGGGCTATGGGAAAGGCAAATAACTGGGGCCAAGGCACAGGAAGCATGCAAAATCTGCAGCCAAAAATCATGGGAAATAGGAAAACCCACAAATGCCAGTGCAGGGCATTGCAGTCCTAGCAATTTCCAGAGAGGTCCCCGTGGGAAATGCATTGCCACAAGGAGCAATCCTAGCAAAACCTCCTTTTTTCCCCTCCTTTTGTAACTCCCTTTTGATCCTTTGCAATTTGTTGCAGAAAATCAAGTATTTCAGCAGCCAGAGCTGCTCTCTTCAAGCTCAGGTTTTGCTTTTCCTGTGTAAAAACAGCTTTCAGGCAAGTTATTGCAATACTTGTCATTGCAAACAGCAAAATGAATGTTATTGATACCACACCTAACTAAACAGTTATAATATCACTATGTCATTAAGGCTCAGTGCAAACAGTACATTGCAAAAAGAAAAAACCCGACATTTTAACTCACAATAAAAACAATTACTTCCCTGCAGCAAAGACAAGCAAGGTGAGCTTGCAGAGAGCTCTCACCAGCTCAGAGACGCAGCGTTCCCAGCTCTTGAGATCACTTTTTTTTCCCCCACTTTAATAACATTTAATTCCTCAGAGAGCCGAGACCACAAGTTTGCATTGCAAATATTGGCGAGAAACAGCAGGTTTCAATCAAAAAGCACAGCTGAAGAAGCCTCACTTAACACAGCACCAGAGAGCAGCTGGGGGACACCATCCCCAGGGGGAACAGAAGAGGAAATACAGCAGAAAAGAAAATTCTACCAACGCATTTTTTTCAGCAAAGTGGTTTCTAGCCCATGCAGAAATATAGATTCACACTACACAAACACAGGAGAGGAAAATAAGAAAAAAGCAGCAGTAAAAACATTGCAACCAGCACTGCCCAGTGTGACACAAACCAGAGCCCTCTGTCGTGGGGGGGATGCTGCAACCTTTGCTCAGGGGGGCAATAGGTGCAGAAAACCCCCAAATCCTGCCAAAGCCCCTTAAAACAAGGCTCCACCAGCAGCCCCATTCCTCCCTGCTGCACTTGAGCCCCTTGACTTAGCAGGAAAACACCCCTGGGGTAGCAACCAAGGGGGGCTTACTGCCTAGAAAGCCCCAACCTAAGATCTGCAGAAGCAAGAAAGGAAAATACAGTTCCAGCTAGGGACGTAAATTAAGAAAACACAGCCCAAAACAGCAACAAAACCGGGAGATGCTACAACAGTCTTTTCTGGAGCCCAACTTACCTGGTACGGTACGGAGCAGCCCGGCAGCACCACGCAACCCCCCGAAGCCGATTTCAGGGAGCCAAACAGCTCCCTGCCCCTTTCCGCCGGCTTTTAAGCCCCCCCAGCCGGCGCAGCCCCTTCCCGCAGGTGTCCGGCATGAGGGTGATGCGGGATAAAGGGGGAGGGCGGGGGTGGGAAGCTGGCTAGTTTGGGGGGGGGGGGGGGGGGGGCGCTGCACTTTTTGTAGGCGGCAAGGCAGCGAAGGCAATGTTGATGCTTTTTAAGGGGCAAAAGCTGACTCTTTGAGGTACGTGCAAGTTCAGGCTGCACCCCCCCCCCCCTGCGCCGCAGACAGCAGCGCTCTGGGGGAGCAGGTCCAGGGTTTTCTGGTGTGGTTTAGCCCTGCTTGCTGGCAATCCTCCTCTTGCAAGTCTAAATCTATCTATCTATCTATATATTTTCTTTCTGTCCGCATAACAGTGGGTTTCAGCAGCTCTGAGGCCAGGTGCTTCCTCCCGGGGCTGCAGGTTTCCAGCCAGGGGCTCCCAGAGCAACTTGTTGCTGCCGAAAGCAGCTGTTGGCTTCTCCTCTTGGTCCCCCCGTTTCTCTGCAAGCTGAGTGCTTAAGGGTGGAGAGAGGGAGGGGGAAATAAATTCTCCAAAAATAAAATAAACAAGGTCTCCAAAGATAAGTGAGCTGATCTCTGCGCTGCCTCGGGAGAGAATTCTTTCCTGCTCTGTGGCAAAGTGCAAGAAGAAAAAAATACTGTTTTTTTTTTTTTCATGAATCTTTCCTTTCGCAAGGTGCACGAAGCTGTGGCAGAGGGGAGGTTCTTCCCCCCTTTTCTCCCCAAAATGTGCTGCAGGGCAGGGACGAGGGACAAGGATCGATCTGCATGAGAAAAGGCGGGTGGGAAGGGGGGGAGGGAAAAACAACCCATCCTCCCCTCAAAAAAAAAAGAGGAGGAGGGGTGAGAAAAAGGGTATCGCAGAGCGCCGATTTCCCCGCGTTTCGCCCCATCACGTTGCAGCGGCGCCATCGTTTGTTTATTTATTTTTTTTTTTTTTCGGTCCCGACGGGGAGGATTTGGCTTTTTTTGCGGCTTGCGCCGCGGGATGTTTTTTATATATATATATTTTTTTTTAAGCTTATTTCGGGGCAGAGCAGCGGGGGGGCGGGCGGGGGGTTTTTGCCGCGGGCGGCGGCGGCTCCGCAGCGCCGTGGAGTGCTGGTAGCATCGACGCCTGGGGCCGAGGCACCGAGGTCATCGTCTCCTCCGGTGAGACCCTTTTCCTGGCACTTTCGGGGCGGGAGATTTGGGGGCGATTTCGGGACTTGGGGCGACGTCGGGGGGGGGGCGCATGGGGCCGAAACGGCCCCCGAAAGGCACCGTCGGGGGGGGCCCGAAACGGCCCCGAGCGACCGTCCGGGAGGCCGAAAACGTCCATTTTCCCCATTTTCTCAATTTTTTCCTCCTCTTCGTGCGGAAAAATGGGCATTGGGGGGCCGAAAATGTCCATTTTCCCCTCTTTTTCTCCACTTTTCTTCCCTTCGCGGAGGAAAAAATGGACATTGGGGGGCCGAAAATGTCCATTTTCCCCTCTTTTTCTCCATTTTTCTTCCCTTCGCGGGGGATAAAAATGGACATTTGGGGGCCGAAAATGTCCATTTTTCCGACTTTCTTCATTTTTTCCTTCCTTCGCGGGGAAAAAAAATGAAAAATTGATATTTGGGGCCGAAAAATCCCCACTTTGATGATGTCGAGGAAGGGAGAAAAATTGTCAGATTGGACTTGGCGGAGGTGGAAATATAGAAATTTGTCGGGTGTCTTTAGCCCTCCTGGAGGGTCTTTTGGAGGCAAAAACGAGGGGAAATAGGGGTTTTGTTGCCTTCAACTCCGAGTCGGAAAAATCCTCATTTTCCCCCTTTGGGGGATAATTATTTATTTATTTATTTATTTATGAGTCTGCCCTGTCCGCAGAGTGGAAGTGTTGTTGTTTTCCACTATTTTTTAATTATTCCCCCGATTATTATTATTTTTTTTCTTGGCGTGGGAGAAATTCACTCTGAGTCGGGGAAAAATTAGACGTTTTGGGGCCAGATGAGGCAATAAAAGGGAATCGGTTGTTGGATCAGGACCCGAATTTTTAAGATTTTTATTAGTCGCCCGTTTAGGGCCCCGAATCCAACTTTCGCCTTTTAGTCGGTTTTAATCGGAGAAATATTTGTGTTTTCAATAGAATTGAAGTGTCGAGACTTCAGGTCGGCCCCGAAAGTGGCTTTTCGGGGTGTTTTTTAGGCTGGTTTGGGGGTTTCTGCGCGCCACAGAAAAAGCGGCGAAAGTCTCGATTCTCTGAAATAATAATCAAAAATCGGGGAGGTTGTTAGTGAGCGGAAAATTGTGCGATTTGGCCCGAAATGGGTTGAAGATGGAGGCGAGGGACGGCGGCGGCAGTGCCCGCAGGTAATAATTTTTCTTTTTTGTTGTTTTTTCTTCTTTTTTGAGCCGTTTCTGGTGGATTTTGAGCGAAATTTGCCGTGTTTAGGTCGAGGCGCGGGCATCAGCGGGCGGATTTTGTGCTTTGAATCGCGCGGCTTTTGGGGCTTAAAATGTGGAGTTTTGGGGCTCGCGGATTAATTTTGGCTGCTGTGTCCGAAATCGTATTTTTCATGTCTTTAGGGTGTTTTTTTTAGGGCCGAAAGTGCCCTTTTGGCTGAGTCGAAAAGCCCTCAACTGGCACCGTTCGGGTGAAGTTGATCCATTTTTAAGTAGAAAAATCGGAATCTGGCATCTTAGGGGCTGTTTTGGGAAAAGTTTGAACTGTATAAGACTGAGAGATCTATGATATATATGATATATATGATATATATGATATATATGATATATATGATATATATGATATATATGATATATATGATATATATGATATATATGATATATATGATATATATGATATATATGATATATATGATATATATGATATATATGATATATATGATATATATGATATATATGATATATATGATATATATGATATATATGATATATATGATATATATGATATATATGATATATATGATATATATGATATATATGATATATATGATATATATGATATATATGATATATATGATATATATGATATATATGATATATATGATATATATGATATATATGATATATATGATATATATGATATATATGATATATATGATATATATGATATATATGATATATATGATATATATGATATATATGATATATATGATATATATGATATATATGATATATACGATATATATGATATATACGATATATACGATATATACGATATATACGATATATACGATATTCTTTAATGAGTTACACGGATTTTATTGACTGTATGGGCGATACGTTATTTATATTGTATACGCATGTCTGTGTATATATGTGTGCGTATGTATACATATATTATCTCTGTTTTAATCCTTTGATGGCTTAATGCGAACAGAGAAGATCCCGGAGCCGCTTGAGCCCGTTCTCAAAGGCCGGGAGGAAAATGAGGCAATTTAATCCGATAATTCACCTGGAACGGTTAAAACGGGGCTTTGGGTGTCCCCCCCCCCCCCCCCCCGTAAAACAAATTATTGTAAGGCAAAAGGACTGTTTGGGCAGATCAGAAGTGTTTTGGTGTTTAAGGTCAGATCGGGAGGCTGGAGGTGACAGCTGGCCCAATTTTGGCTTTTTTTGCAGTGTTTTAAGGCTGAATGCAGGGCTCTAAATGCCTCCAATAGTTTAATTATTTGCCTGTGGTCGGTAATAAAATAACGAAAAAGCCTGCTTCTTCTGCTGCAGGCTTTGGATGTGAAAAGGTGAAACTCGAGCCAGCCCAAAGGGTTAAAAATATATAGAAATAAAATCAAAACTACTCTTTTTTTTTCCTCGGAGCAGGGGATTAGCCCTTGAAATGGTTGTTTTTGTCCCCAGCTCAGTGGAGCGTGGGGCTGCAGGTGGCTCTTTCGGGTGGTTTATTTCGAGATCCGAAACCACCTTAAAATAACCCAGTTCTGGTTTCGAAAACAGCAGAAAATGGGAAGTGTTTTTTTCTGTTTTCTCCCTTTTTGCATAAAAAAAAAAAAAAGCAAACCCAGACTGGAAAACATCACCACCTGCTCCGAGGAGGAAAATCAGCCCCCGCCGCGGTTTGGGCTAAATTAAGCAAGTTTTGGGGTCAATTCTTCTTTGTTTTGCTTTGGCAAACAACTCTTCTGAGCAAGCTTTGTTTTCCCGAAAAGGGAGTTTTTTTTTTTTTTTAATCTCACTTGGGAGACCCAAATTTGCTGATTATAATCTTGCAGATTAATTGCAGTGTGACTGGTGCAAAAACCGACCCTTAATAATTTAGAATTTGGGTCAAGATGGGTTTAAAAATAAACCTTAACGAGGTGGCTGATGATAATTGTGACTTTAACATGTTCCCATTAGTTTTTAATCCTAATTGAGTGTTTTCGGTGATGATTGTGACTTTAATGCGCCCCAGTTAGTTCTTAGACTCGAGTGTTTCTCCCTTTTTAGACTTTAATGCTAATTTTGTGAAGATTTTCTTCCCTAGATCTTTTATTTTTTAAAAAAGTCTTTAAGTTGCAGACACCCCTCGAACTCGTCTGAAATTCCACCAGGAGCTTTCAGACGCTTGTTAAGATACATATAAAATACGGAGGCGACCGCCGCTAATTACCGGCAAGGCAGTTAATTAAACTCTTGGACGTGGAAGGGATGGGAATAAGCGAGCGCTTGCTAGAAACGCAGCCGGTAAGAGATTCATTGCGCTCTGCGCCTCGGCGGCTGCCGGCTTTGGGGGGTCCGGCTCCCCGGGCCTCGGTCTGGGCTCGTGGTGCCTGCGCGGGGCCGAGGCGCCCCGAACCCGCCGCGCGTCGGCCCGTGGAAACGGCGGTGCTTTCGGCCGGTTTTCGTCTCGGCGCTCGGCTAATTCTTGCGGTCCGCGGGGGGAAGGATGGACCTTTCTGCTGGTCTCCACCGGCAGCAGATGGAGGTTGCTCAGGGCTGAAATGAGGAGAAATCACGGATTTCAATGAGTTTTGTCAGTGGAGGCATCTGCTTTAAAGTGACTGTTGACTTGCATTTGAAGTGTTTTGGAGAATAGTTTGATTATTTTTTTCCAGTTTATCTCTTTTTGAGATACTTTGAGATTGTTTGAACTGCCTTGAAGGCTGTGCTCGACCCCGGGGGTTTATGTTTGGGTGCAGTGAGCTGAATTAACAGATTCGGGGCTCTCTGGTGGGGCTGAAACGCAGCAGCTGGTGCAGAGGGGATGCTTGAGCAGTTGCAATTGCTTGATTAATTGGATCATTAATTGGGCTGTGGGCTTGGACATGGTCAGGTTCCTCCTGGGGCTGGAGTTGGGACTGCATCTGTGGAGGGCATAGACCCGATTCGGAGGAAATTTAGGGTCTGGTACACGGAGGTACCAGCTCCAGATCCACCAAAGCCAGTTCCCTGGCAATGGTGGAGCAGCAGGGGAACCCCGGGGTGCTGGTACCAGCCCAGCTGTGGTTCTGCAGGGTCTGGTACATGGTGGTACCAGCTAGTACCAGGTCCAGTTCCTGCAGTATCAGCTTGTGGGACACGCCGGGGAGCGGGTACCGACCTGACTGGGTCCCAGCAGACTCTGGTGTGTGGTGGTACCAGCTGGTACCAGGTTTGGTTCCTGCAGTAGCAGCTCTGGAGGGACCCTGGGGTGCTGGTACCGACCCAGCAGGGTCTGGTCGAGCCTGGTGCCTGGTGGTACCAGCTGGTACCAGGTCCGGTTCCTGCAGTAGCAGCTCTGGGGGACCCTGGGGTGCTGGTACCGACGCAGCGGGGTCTGGTTGAGCCTGGTGCATGGTGGTACCAGGTCCGGTTCCCGCAGTAGCAGCTCTGGGGGACCCCGGGGTGCTGGTACTGACCCAGCAGGGTCTGGTCGAGCCTGGTGGTACCAGCTGGTACCGGGTCCGGTTCCCGCAGTAGCAGCTCTGGGGGACCCCGGGGTGCTGGTACTGACCCAGCAGGGTCTGGTCGAGCCTGGTGGTACCAGCTGGTACCGGATCCAGTTCCTGCAGTAGCAGCTTGGGGGGGCCCCAGGGTGCTGGTACCGACCCAGCAGGGTCTGGTCGAGCCTGGTGCCTGGTGGTACCAGCTGGTACCAGGTCTGGTTCCTGCAGTAGCAGCTCTGGAGGGACCCCGGGGTGCTGGTACCGACCCAGCAGGGTCTGGTCAAGCTTGGTGGTACCAGCTGGTACCGGGTCCGGTTCCTGCAGTAGCAGCTTGGGGGGGCCCCAGGGTGCTGGTACCGACCCAGCAGGGTCTAGTCGAGCCTGCTGCATGGTGGTACCAGCTGGTACTGGGTCCGGTTCCTGCAGTAGCAGCTCTGGGGGATCCTGGGGTGCTGGTACCGACCCAGCAGGGTCTGGTTGAGCCTGGTGGTACCAGCTGGTACCAGGTTTGGTTCCTGCAGTAGCAGCTTGGGGGACCCCGGGGTGCTGGTACCGACCCAGCAGGGTCTGGTCGAGCCTGGTGGTACCAGCTCTTGCTGGGGTTCTGTACTGCAGAACCGGCTCTGGGGGACCCTGGGGTGCTGGTACCGACCCAGCAGGATCTGATCGAGCCTGGTGGTACCAGCTCTTGCTGGGGTTCTGTACTGCAGAACCGGCTCTGGGGGACCCCGGGGTGCTGGTACCGACCCAGCAGGGTCTGATCGAGCCTGGTGGTACCAGCTCTTGCTGGGGTTCTGTACTGCAGAACTGGCTCTGGGGGACCCCGGGGTGCTGGTGCTGGCTCAGCAGGGTCGGGCCGAGCCTGGTGCATGGTGGTACCAGCTGGTACCGGATCCAGTTCCTGCAGTAGCAGCTCTAGGGTGACCTCGGGGTGCTGGTACTGACCCAGCGGGGTCTGGTCGAGCCTGGTGCCTGGTGGTACCAGCTCTTACTGGGATTTTGTACTGCAGAATTGGCTCTGGGGGACCCCGGGGTGCTGGTATCGACCCAGCAGGGTCTGGTCGAGCCTGGTGCCTGGTGGTACCAGCTGGTACCTGGTCTGGTTCCTGCAGTAGCAGCTTTGGGTGACCCCAGGGTGCTGGTACCGACACAGCGGGGTCTGGTCGAGCCTGGTGCATGGTGGTACCAGCCGGTACCTGGTCTGGTTCCTGCAGTAGCAGCTTTGGGTGACCCCAGGGTGCTGGTACCGACCCAGCGGGGTCTGGTCGAGCCTGGTGCCTGGTAGTACCAGGTCTTGCTGGGGTTCTGTACTGCAGAACCGGCTCTGGGGGCCCCGGGGTGCTGGTACTGACCCAGCGGGGTCCAGCAGGGTCTGCCGTGTGGTGGCTCTAGGTCTGGGCCACCCAAGTGGGTTCCCAGGGTGTGGTGGGGCAGCTGGGGGTCTCTGGGGTGCTGGTACCAGCGCAGCTGGGGCTCATCAGTGTCTGGTGCATGGTGGTACCGTCTGGTGCTGGGTCCGGGTCCTGCAGAACCAGCTCCTGGGTGAGGGCTGTGGAGCCCCCGGGTTGGAGCAATGGCCTTGCCTGGGTCAGCGTTGGGTTGCACCGTTCCCACTCTCCCAAAATGGGGTGTTTGTCCCCGGATTGGCCCCGGGGTGGGGGGGACGGGACACGGTCCCTCTCCCTGCAGGCGGCAGTGGGGCCGTGGGGTGGCTTCCAGCCTTGGGGTGGCTTCCAGCCGTGGTGGCTCCCCACTGAATCGGGGTGGAAATCTGTGGCCATCCATGAATCTCCGTACACGGAGGAGAGCTGTGCACATCCATGGGTGCACGCGTGGTCCTGTGCATGCTCAGAGGAGAGCTGTGCACATCCATGGGTGCACGCGTGGTCCTGTGCACGCTCAGAGAGCTGCGCACATCTGTGATTGTGCGCACAGTCCTGTGCACGCTTGGAGGGGAGCTGTGCACATCCATGCATGCATGTGTGGTCCTGTGCACGCTCACGAGAGCCATGCACGTCCATAAATGTGCGCAGTCCCGAGCACGCTCAGAGGACAGCTGTGCACATCCATGGGTGCACGCGTGGTCCTGTGCACGCTCACGAGAGCCGTGCACGTCCATAAATGTGCGCAGTCCCGAGCACGCTCAGAGGACAGCTGTGCACATCCATGGGTGCACGCGTGGTCCTGTGCACGCTCACGAGAGCCGTGCACGTCCATAAATGTGCGCAGTCCCGAGCATGCTCAGAGGACAGCTGTGCACATCCATGGGTGCACGCGTGGTCCTGTGCACGCTCACGAGAGCCGTGCACGTCCATAAATGTGTGCAGTCCCGAGCACGCTCAGAGGACAGCTGTGCACATCCATGGGTGCACGCGTGGTCCTGTGCATGCTCAGAGGAGAGCTGTGCACATCCATGGGTGCACGCGTGGTCCTGTGCACGCTCAGAGAGCTGCGCACATCTGTGATTGTGCGCACAGTCCTGTGCACGCTTGGAGGGGAGCTGTGCACATCCATGGATGCATGTGTGGTCCTGTGCACGCTCACGAGAGCCATGCACGTCCATAAATGTGTGAGCAGTCCCGAGCACACTTGGAGGAGAGCTGTGCACATCCATGGATGCACGTGTGGTCCTGTGCACGCTCAGGAGAGCTGTGCACATCTGTGATTGTGCGCACAGTCCTGTGCACGCTTGGAGGGGAGCTGTGCATGTCCGTGAATACGTGCACGGAGGAGAGCACCTGTCTGTGAATGCACACATAGTCCTGTGCACACTCGGAGCAGAGCCGTGCACGTCCATGGATGCACGTGTGGTCCTGTGCACGCTCAGAGGAGAGCCGTGTGCATCCTTCAATGCATGCACAGCGGAGAGCACGTGTCCACAAGCGCACGCGTAGTCCCATGCACACTCGGAGCAGAGCCGTGCACGTCCATGGATGCACGTGTGGTCCCGTGCACGCTCAGGAGAGCCGCGCGTGTCCGTGAATGCGCTCACAGTCCCGTGCACGCTCGGAGCAGAGCTGTGCATGTCCATGGATGCACATGTGGTCCCATGCACGCTTGGAGGAGAGCCGTGCGCATCCGCGAGCGCACGCGTGTCCCGTGCACACGAACGGTGCTGGAGAAATTCCCGCCCGGGCGCAAGGCTCCTGGCTTCCGCTCGCCTTGCAGCGGGCCGTAACCCCTCTTCTCCCTCTCCCCCAGGGAGCCCCAGGGCCCCCAGCCTCTTCCCGCTCGTCTCCTGCAGCGCGTCGGAGAGCTCCGAGCTCTACTCGGTGGGCTGCTTGGCCGTGGACTTCCTGCCCAAGGAGCTCACCTTCTCCTGGGCCAACTACGCCAACGAGAGCGTCTCCGAGGGCGTCTCCACCTTCCCGCCGGCGCTCGCCGCCGGGCTCTACACGGCCGCCAGCCAGCTGACGCTGCCGCTGTCCAAGGGCAAGAGCGAGCAGCCCTTCTTCTGCGCGGCCCGGCACGTGCAAGGCAACCGCCTCGTGGAGCTGCACAACCCCAGTGAGTCGGGGGGCCAAGGCGGGGGGGTCTCGGGGCGCCGGGGAGCGTCGCGCGCGCTCAGCTCGTGTGCGTCCCGCAGGAGGCCCCCTGCCCGACGAAGTCCCCGTGCTGACCATCCACCCGCCGTCCCGCGAGGACTTCGAGGGGCCCTTCAGGAACTCCTCGGTGCTCTGCCGCGTCCTCAGCGCCCGCAAGCTGCCCGTCGCCGTGCAGTGGCTGAAGAACGGGGCTCTGCAGGAGACCGGCGTCACCACCCAGGACCCCGTCTCGGACGGCCACGGCGCCTACGTCGTCAGCAGCCGCGTCTCCGTCCTCGAGTCGGAGTGGGACGCCGGCGTCGTCTACACGTGCAAGGTGGACTCGGAGCTGAGGAACACGAGCAAAGCCCTGGAGTGCGGCTGTAAGTCCATCCGCCCGCCCCCCTCCCCGTTGCCATCCCGCGGTCTGGGGGCGTTTGGGGGCCGGGGGGGCTTTAACGGTCCCGCAGCCGCCGAAACGCCCCCGGGGCCTCCTGCCTTGCAGTCGAGCACCTGCCGGACACGGAGATCACGGTGAAGATGATCGCCCCGGCCTTCGCTGACATCTTGATCAACAAGGTGGCCAAGCTGACGTGCCGGGTGAGCAACCTGCCCAGCGTCGAGGGCCTGACCTTCACCTGGAGGAAGGAGACGGGCAAGGAGCCGGAGACCAAGACCCTGCCGCGGCTGCTGCAGCCCAACGGGCTCTACAGCGTGGACAGCGTCGCCAGCGTCTGCGCCGACGAGTGGGACAAGGGCGAGGTCTACGTGTGCCGAGTGACCCACCCCGAACTGCTCTTCCCCGTCGAGGAGAAGCTGCAGAAGATGACCAGTGAGCTGCTTTTTTTTCCCCTCTAAATAGCTAGGGAAGGCGAGTGCGCTGGCACGCTTGCTTGGAGCAGCGCTCGAGCGCTCACACGGAGCGCTCCTGCAGCGGGAACGGGCCCGGGGCGCACGAATCCCTGCTGCTGGGTTGGTTTCCCCCAAATCGGGGGAGGCGAGTGCGCTGGCACGCTTGCCCGGAGCGGCGCCCGCGTGCGTGCACGGAGCGCTGCTGCGGGGGGGCCGCTCCTGCAGCGGGAACGGGCCCGGGGCGCACGCGGCGCTGCAGCCCCCCAAGCCCCTTCCCCGGACGCCCGGCTCCTCCCAACCGCCGTCTCCCTCTTTTCTCCCCCCGCCCCGGCGCGCAGGCAACAACAGCAAAGCCCCGTCCATCTACGTCTTCTCGCCGCCGGCCGAGCAGCTCTCCGCGCGCAAGACGGCCACGGTCACCTGCCTGGTGAAGGGCTTCAACCCGCCCGACCTCGTCGTGCGCTGGCTGCGCAACGGGGAGCCGGCGGCGGCCGGCGAGTACGTGACGCTGCCGCCGGTGCCCGAGGAGCACCCGCCGCGCTCCTACTTCACCTACAGCGCCCTGACCGTGGGCAGCGACGAGTGGGACGCCGGCAACGTCTACACCTGCCTCGTGGGCCACGAGAAGCTGCCCTTGCAGGTGGCCCAGAAGTCGGTGGACAAGTTCTCGGGTAAACCCACCTCGGTCAACGTGTCCCTGGTGCTCTCCGACGCCGCCAACACCTGCTACTAGCCGCCCGGCGCAGCGAGACCTCCCGGCGCGCCTGCGCGTGCCTCGCTATAAAAAAAAAACAAAAAAAACCCCCAAATCCTCCCCTCAATGTTGTTTCTGGAGTGCAAAGTTGTTCCCTATTCTTTTTTAGAGAAGAAAAAAAACAGAGCAATAAAGTCGATTATGATTTTTTTTTTTTTGGACTCAACCATCACCACGTGAGATCTCTGGCTCGGGGGGTCGCGGGGGTGCGGCGGATGCTCCGGAGAAGCCCCGGCTCTGCGGCCTCTTGCATCGCTTCCCGGTGCTTTTCCCCTGCTTCTCGTTCCTGCAATGTGGCGGAGCCGCCGCCTGCTTTGGGGGTTTTTTATTTTCCATTTTCCTGCCTTTTCTGGGGTGTTTGGGGGCGCCTTCGCCTTGTGTGGGGGGGAAGCATGTGCGTCCCCCTTTGCAGCAGCAGCTTGCAGAAGCTTTATGAAAACACGTTTTCCTTAAAAAAAAGGGGGGGGGGATTGGAAATTGTGTTTTCCCTCCCAGGCTGGGGGGAGAAGCTGCTCTCTGCTATGCAAGCCAGGGAAGGGCTCTGTTTTGGGGCAGAATAGGGAAAATCTGGCCCCCAAAGCCAGAGGCGCTGGGAGATGCTGCAAAGAGGGATGAAAAACGGGTGCGGAGAGGGGCAAGAGCTGCTGGGTTGTTTTAATGCAAAGACCCAGCTTTAGCCTCGGCGGGAGCTGCGAGAGGGTTTTTCCTGGGAAAAGCTTCCTCCGGGAGGGGTTTTGCACCCAGAGCAGCGTTTTTGTCCTGTTTTGGGGGGGCTGCAAACCGGTGCTGCGGGTGCAAGGCCCCAACGCAGCCCGTTTGCACCCGCGGGGCGAAGCGGGGTCCGATCCCCAGGGATAAACCTGGAGAAGGGGGGGAGAATAGCGCAAACCCCCAAATCACGGCTTTTCTCGGCGAGTTTTGCTGCTCCTCGAGCACGCGGCCCCGAGTCCCCGCAGCACCCGGGGTCTCGATGCTCCTTCCCGGAGCCCGTTTCTCTTGGGGCTGCTCAGTCCCAGCTGATGCGAGAGCAAAACTGAGATTTTTCTCAGTTACTTCTTTATTTTTGTGATGGTTCTTGCCTGCTAAATGCAACGTGGCCTCGAGTGCTGGCGCTTGTGCAACACCCGCTTCGCAGGGGAGGGGGGAAAAGCTTATTTGCAGCAGCGACCACAGAACCGGGGCTTCTCGGGAGCATCCGTCCCAGAAAGGGGGAGTTTGGAGGGGAAAAGAGCCAGGATAAAAGCCAGATGCGATTTACTGCAGCACCCTTGGGTGTCCCAGCTCGTGCTGCAGCAATGGGCAGATGGAAAAGCTGCCTTAAAAAAAGAAAAGAAAAATCCCCCCCCAAGCTCAATTCTTTATCAGACTTGCAAAGAATTTGCGGGGAATTTTGCACATTTGCAAAGGGGCCAGATTGCATCCAGCTGCACCGGTGCCCTGCGGGATTTCCTGTGCACGATGCTCGATTCCCCCGTGGTGATGGCTTGCAACAAATTCCTGCTGCGCAGCAGCTCCCGTCTAAATGCACGGAAAAAGATAAACCAACCCAAAATTCACCGCAGGGACCAGAGCACCCAGAAAGAACAATTGCAAAAAATTGCTTTCGCACACCAGCAGTTGCTGGGTTTGCCCCCAGATCGGCCGCTTCGGGGCGTTTTTCCCTCCCCGCGGCTTTTGGCGCTCGCGGGCCCCGATTTCGCAGCCCGACCCGAGGCGAAACGGGGCTGAAGCCGGCAAAACGCAGCCCCGTCTCCCTGCCGCCGGCGAAGGCGCTAACTCGCTTCTGCCTCTGTCCCAAGCCTGCCTGGACGCCTTCGCGGAGCAGGAAGAGCAGAGTCTGAACAACCTCTGGACCACGGCGTCCACCTTCATCGTCCTCTTCATCCTCAGCCTCTTCTACAGCGCCACGGTGACGCTGATCAAGGTACGGGGCGAAAAGACGCCGCTTCCGCTCCCCAATCCCGCTCCGGCCCGGCCGGGCAAAGGCCCCGAGCGAAACGTGACCCCCCCCACCAAATGCAAAAAAAAAGAAAAAAAAAAAAGTGGATTCTTCCCACCTCCCGGCCAAAAATCTCTTCTTTTCCTGGGTGTTTCAGCAGGTCTTTTGCATTCGTGCATGTCTCGAATGAGCTCCAAGCCGGATGCTAGGAGAAAGGACGGGAAATAGGATAGTGAAAAAATATATACGAGAAATAGAGTAAAATACGTGGTTTGGCTCCGTGCTAATAAATGCCTCTCGCTTTCCCCGATTCCAGGTGAAATAAGGCCGATTCCCGGGAAGGGCGCGCTGCCCGGAGAGGCCGCCGCCAGCTCCGGCTCCTCGGCAGCCCGTTTCCCCACCGACGGATTTGGGACTCTTTTGCTCTTCGTTTCGGCTGGATTTGGCGCGAAAGCGCCGCCGCGGGGCGGGAGACGCTGCAGCTGGTCCTGGGTCGCCCCTGTGACCCCCCCCCCTTGTAAATAGCTGGAAAAATAAAGGTTCCTGGTGTCTCCCGAGCACGTGCTGTCCTTGTGTTCGCGCCACGGGTTCTAGGGGTGCTCCGTGCCCGGAGCAGGGATAGACCATGCACGGAGCAGGGATGGACCATGCACAGAGCAGGATGCTCCATGCACGGCGCAGGGATCTCCCATGCACGGAGCAGGGATATTGCATGCACAGAGCAGGGATATCGCATGCACGGAGCAGGGATGGACCATGCACAGGGCAGGATGCTCCATGCACGGCGCAGGGATCTCCCATGCATGGAGCAGGGATATCGCATGCACAGAGCAGGTATCTCCCATGCATGGAGCAGGGATATCGCATGCATGGAGCAGGGATATCGCATGCACAGAGCAGGTATCTCCCATGCATGGAGCAGGGATCTCCCATGCATGGAGCAGGGATATCGCATGCACGGAGCAGGGATATCGCATGCACGGAGCAGGGATCTCTCATGCACGGCGCAGGATGCTCCATGCACAGCACAGCGACGCCGCAGGGCGATGCAGCTGAGCGGGTCGAGTTGCTCTGCAGCGTTCTGGGCGGGATGCGAAAAGCTGTCGAAAACCAGCCAGAATTTGGGTGCCGGAGGGGGACGGATGTCGCACGGGCGGGGACGGGGTCGTTTCTCACGCCTTCATCTCGCCCTTGCCCAACAGAGACGTCGACGTCGGTCACCTACCCCATCGTGCCGTGCTGCGGCGCCGGCGCCCGGGGCGGCCCCGCCGTGCTGGCCTGCTTCGCGATGGGCCCCAACCCGGCCGAAATCGGCCCGGAGGGGCTCCCGGCGGCGGCCGTGGCGCCCGTCGTCCTCCCGGTGCAGCCGCGCTCCGCCAGCCTCGGCGCCAGGAGGTGGCTCACGGTGCTCTGGGACGCCGAGCGGCACAGCGGGCTGCGCTGCAGCGTGAGCGGCGGAGGCGGCCGGTCCTCGTCCAAGGCCTTCCCGTCGGACGGTGAGCGGCGCGGCGGCCGGCTTTGCTGCGGAAAGTAACGGCCCTGCCCGGCTGCAGCCTCCGCGTCGGTCACAACCTCCCCATTGGCTGCAGCCTCCCCCTTGGTTGCAGCTTCCCCATTGGTTGCAGCTTCTCCATCAGTTGCAACTTCTCCATCAGTTGCAACCTCCCTCTTGGTTGCAACCTCTCCCTTGGTTGCAACCTCCCCATCAGTAGCAACTTCCCCCTTGGTTACAACCTCCCCATTGGTTGCAACCTCCCCATCGGCTGCAGCCTCCCCATCGGTCACAACCTCCCCATTGGCTGCAGCCTCCCCCTTGGTTGCAGCTTCCCCATTGGTTGCAGCTTCTCCATCGGTTGCAACTTCTCCATCAGTTGCAATGTCCCCCTTGCTTGCAGCTTCCCTATCAGTTGCAACTTCCCCCTTGGTTGCAACCTCCCCGTTGGGGGGGCCGTGCAAGGGCTGACGGGGGCTGCGCTCTCCCACTGTTGGCAGTGTGCCTGGCGTCGCAGCCGAGGCCCCGGGTGCACCTCGTGGAGCCGCCGTGCCAGGCCGCTGAGGGCTCAGCGGCGCTGGAGCTGGTCTGCATCGTCTGGGGCTTCGGGGCCAGAGAGACCAAGGTGACCTGGCTGCTCAACGGGAAGGAGGTCTCGGAGGTGCAAGGGTCCCTCAGCAAGGGTGAGGACGGCTCGACCAGCAGCTACAACCGGCTGGAGATCACCCATGACAGCTGGGACAGCGGGAACATCTACACCTGCCAGGTGACCTAC
Source organism: Rhea pennata (assembly GCF_028389875.1). Lineage (NCBI taxonomy): Eukaryota > Metazoa > Chordata > Aves > Rheiformes > Rheidae > Rhea > Rhea pennata. The sequence goes on along the minus strand of NC_084699.1, from coordinate 193,956 downwards.
TTGGATGGAAACAGTGACGTGGAGATGTACAACACCAGCAGGTGCCAAGGTTGGTGTGGTGTGCCAAGGAATGGGTGGTGGGTGCGTGCACAGGGGTGAGGATGTGATGGACAGATGGACAGAGTGATGCACATGTGTATGACCGACGTGATGGAGGGATGTGCGGGTGGGTGGTGGACTCCTGCGTGCACAGTGACCCTGATGGAGGGACGTGCGGGTGGGTGGTGGACTCCTGCGTGCACGGTGACCCTGATGGAGGGACGTGCGGGTGGGTGGTGGACTCCTGCGTGCACAGTGACCCTGATGCAGGGACGTGCGGGTGGGTGGTGGACTCCTGCGTGCACGGTGACCCTGATGGAGGGACGTGCGGGTGGGTGGTGGACTCCTGCGTGCACGGTGACCACGATGGAGGGACGCGCGGGTGGGTGGTGGACTCCTGCGTGCACGGTGGCCCTGATGCAGGGACGTGCGGGTGGGTGGTGGACTCCTGCGTGCACGGTGACCCTGATGGAGGGACGTGCGGGTGGGTGGTGGACTCCTGCGTGCACGGTGGCCCTGATGGAGGGACGTGCGGGTGGGTGGTGGACTCCTGCGTGCACGGTGGCCCTGATGGAGGGACGTGCGGGTGGGTGGTGGACTCCTGCGTGCACGGTGGCCCTGATGGAGGGACGTGCGGGTGGGTGGTGGACTCCTGCGTGCACGGTGGCCCTGATGGAGGGACGTGCGGGTGGGTGGTGGACTCCTGCGTGCACGGTGGCCCTGATGGAGGGACGTGCGGGTGGGTGGTGGACTCCTGCGTGCACGGTGGCCCTGATGCAGGGACGTGCGGGTGGGTGGTGGACTCCTGCGTGCACGGTGGCCCTGATGGAGGGACGTGCGGGTGGGTGGTGGACTCCTGCGTGCACGGTGGCCCTGATGCAGGGGCGTGCGGGTGGGTGGTGGACTCCTGCGTGCACGGTGGCCCTGATGCAGGGACGTGCGGGTGGGTGGTGGACTCCTGCGTGCACGGTGACCACGATGGAGGGACGTGCGGGTGGACTCCTCACCCGCGGGTGCCCCCGCCCTTGCAGCCTGCCTCGGCCGCTCGGTGACGCCCCAGGTCTTCGTGACGCCGCCGTCCTTCGGCGACGTGCTCTCCGGGTCCGCCATGGCCACCTGCCTGCTGCTGGGCTGGCCCCTGCGGGGCGCCAAGCTCTCCTGGCACGCGGAGGGGAGCAGCTGGCCGGGGACCGCCACGGGCACCGCCACCCCGCACGCCAACGGCACCGAGAGCCTGCGGGCCGCCTTCCCCGTGTCCCCGGAGCAGTGGAGCGCCGGCCTGAAGCTCGTCTGCCGCGCCGAGCTGCCCTGCCACGGGACCCTCTCCGAGGCGCTCGCCGTGGGGCCGGCACGTGAGTCACCCCAGGCACGCGAGGGCGGCAGTCGGTGGTGCAGGGTTGCGGGGGGCTCACAGGGTGGGGGGGTTGCGTGAGATTGCACGGGCTTGCAACGGAGTTCGTGGGGTTGCACGGGGCCATATGGGGTTGCACGGGGCCATGGGGGGCTGCAGGGGGCCATGGGGGATTGCAGGGGGCCATGGGGGGCTGCAGGGGGCCATGGGGGGCTGCAGGACCCATGGGGGATTGCAGGGGGCCATGGGGAGTTGCAGGGGCCATGGGGGGCTGCAGGGGCCATGGGGGGCTGCAGGACCCATGGGGGATTGCAGGGGGCCATGGGGAGTTGCAGGGGCCATGGGGAGCTGCAGGGGGCCATGGGGGGCTGCAGGACCCATGGGGGGCTGCAGGGGGCCATGGGGAGTTGCAGGGGCCATGGGGAGCTGCAGGGGGCCATGGGGGGGGTTGCAGGGGCCCATGGGGGGCTGCAGGGGGCCATGGGGGGCTGCAGGGCCCATGGGGAGCTGCAGGGGCCATGGGGGGCTGCACGCACCCCTCGTCGCCCTGCCGGGCAGACGCTCACCCCGTCCCGTCCCCGGGGGCGCAGCGGGGCCCAGGACGGTGCCGGCGGTGAGCGTCTCCCGCGCCGCCCGCGAGGGCCCCGGGCCGAGCGCGCCGGCGACGCTGCTGCTCTGCGAAGCCAGCGGCTTCTCCCCGCGGGACATCAGCATCCGCTGGGAGAGGGACGGCGCCGAGGAGCCCCGCGCCCGCTACGCCGGCGGCCCCGTGGCCGGCGACGGCCCCTTCTCCACCCACAGCGTCCTCTGGGCCGGGCAGGAGGCGGCGAATTACACCTGCGTCGTGCAGCACCCGGCCCTGGACGAGCCGCTGCGTGTCACCCGCCGCGCCGGTGAGGGGGGGGGTCACCGTCCCCGCGAGCGCGTGTGAATCCCCTGCGCCGCGATTCCTCCGATGCAGATGGGCCGGCGCTGCTGCAGCGCTGGGCGGCTCCCCGACGCCTTGCAACGTGTGTTCTCTACCCCCGACACCTTGCAACGTGTCTTCTCCCCCCCCCGACACCCTGCAATGCGCCTTCTCCCCCCTCCGACACCTTGCAATGCGCCTTCTCCCCCCCCGACACCCTGCAATGCGCCTTCTCCCCCCTCCGACACCTTGCAATGCGCCTTCTCCCCCCCCCGACACCCTGCAATGCGCCTTCTCCCCCCTCCGACACCTTGCAACGCGCCTTCTCCCCCCTCCGACACCTTGCAATGCGCCTTCTCCCCCCCCCGACACCCTGCAATGCGCCTTCTCCCCCCTCCGACACCTTGCAACGCGCCTTCTCCCCCCTCCGACACCTTGCAATTCGCCTTCTCCCCCCCCGACAGCTTGCAATTCGCCTTCTCCCCCCCCGACACCTTGCAACGTGCCTTCTCCCTCCCTGCGGAGGAACATTTTGGGGAAGGAGGGTGCGGAAATTGAACCCGCCGGCGCAGGAGGAGGCGGCACGCGGGATGCGGCGCCGGTGCCGCGTCCCCTCCTGTTGCACCCGCTCACCCGGCGCCGCTGCACCTTCCCCGCAGGATCCCCCGGCGCCCGGCCGCCGCGGGTCTCCGTGTCCCACGGCCCCGGCGGCGGCGGCGAGACGCTCACCTGCTTTGCCACGGGCTTCTACCCGCCGGAGGTGGAAATGCGCTGGGCGGCGGCGGGCGGCCGGCGGCTGGGCTGCGTCAGCGAGCGGGCGGCGCTGCCCGACGGCACCTTCCAGCAGCGCTGCACGGCCACGGTGGGCGCCGAGGAGTGGCGGGCCGGCGGCGCCTACGCCTGCACCGTGACCCACGGGCAGTGGGTGGAGGAGAAGACGCTCGCCCACCCCGGTGAGGCGCCTTGCAACGCCACGACGAGCCTTGCAGTGCCATGGCGAGCCTTGCAACGCCGTGGCGAGCCTTGCAACGCCGTGGCGAGCTTTGCAACGCCGTGGCGAGCTTTGCAACGCCGTGGCGAGCCTTGCAACGCCGTGGCGAGCCTTGCAGTGCCGTGGCAAGCCTTGCAACGCCGTGGCGAGCTTTGCAACGCCGTGGCGAGCCTTGCAGTGCCGTGGCGAGCCTTGCAACGCCGTGGAGAGCTTTGCAACGCCGTGCCGAGCCTTGCAGTGCCGTGGCAAGCCTTGCAACGCCGTGGCGAGCTTTGCAACGCCGTGGCGAGCCTTGCAGTGCCGTGGCAAGCCTTGCAACGCCGTGGCGAGCTTTGCAACGCCGTGGCGAGCTTTGCAACGCCGTGGCGAGCCTTGCAGTGCCGTGGCAAGCCTTGCAACGCTGTGGCGAGCTTTGCAACACGATGCATCCTGCTGCCTTTCGCCCCAGCTGGCGAACAGCCACGAAAATCTTTATTTTTGTTTTTTACGCAACCCCCTGCCTCTCTCTCCGCTGTCTCAGGTTGCCAGAAGTCACTGCTGTCCTCTTCGTCGGTGCAGCCGCCGCCTTTCCGGGAGCTCTTCCTGCACGGGGCGGCCAACCTGACGTGCAGCACGCCGCTGGGCAACGCCAGCCTGGCCTGGCTGGTGCAGGGGCGGCAGGCGGAGGCCGGGGCGGTGCGGACGCAGCCCGGCGCCGAGGGCACGGGGCTCCGCAGCTGGCTCCGCGTCAGCCTGCGCGACTGGAACGACACCGTCAGCTTCGCCTGCCGTGTCCGCAGCGGCGCCGAGGAGACGCAGCTGGAGCTCAACCGGATCATGGGTGAGGGCCGGCGGAGGGACGGAGCGGGGTTCGGGCGGCCCGAGCAAGGCGGTGCCGAGCCTTGCGGCGCTGCAGCGAGCTTTGCAACGCGGCAAAGAGCCCTGCAGCGTGGCAGAACGTCTCGCAGCGCCCTGGTGAGCACTGCAAAGCAGCAGCAAGCCTCGCAACCTGACAAAAAGCCTGGCAGTGCTGTGACAAGCCTGGCAGTGCCTTGGGAAGCCATGCAGGGCAGCAGCAAACCCTTGCAACAGGCAGCAAAGCCCTTGATATGCCATGGGAAGCCTTGTAACGCTGCCAAGAGCCTTGTAACACTGCAAAGAGCCTTGTGATGCCGCGGTCTTGCAATGCCGCAAAGAGCCTTGCAACGCGGCAAAGAGCCTTGCAAGGCCACAAAGATTCTTGCAAGGACACAAAGAGCCTTGCAAGGCCACAAAGATTCTTGCAAGGCCACAAAGATTCTTGCAAGGACACAAAGAGCCTTGCAAGGCCGTGAAGAGTCTTGCAAGGCCACAAAGAGTCTTGCAAGGCCACAAAGATTCTTGCAAGGCCACAAAGAGTCTTGCAAGGACACAAAGAGCCTTGCAAGGCCGTGAAGAGTCTTGCAAGGCCACAAAGATTCTTGCAAGGCCACAAAGATTCTTGCAAGGCCACAAAGAGTCTTGCAAGGACACAAAGAGCCTTGCAAGGCCGTGAAGAGTCTTGCAAGGCTGAAAAGAGTCTTGCAAGGCCACAAAGAGTCTTGCAAGACCACAAAGAGTCTTGCAATGCCACAAAGAGTCTTGCAAGGCCACAAAGATTCTTGCAAAGCCACAAAGAGCATTGCAAGGCCACAAAGAGCATTGCAAGGCCACAAAGATTCTTGCAAAGCCACAAAGAGCCTTGCAAGGCCACAAAGAGTCTTGCAAAGCCACAAAGAGTCTTGCAAGGCCACAAAGATTCTTGCAAGGCCACAAAGAGTCTTGCAAAGCCACAAAGAGCCTTGCAAGGCCACAAAGAGTCTTGCAAGGCTGAAAAGAGTCTTGCAAGGCCACAAAGAGTCTTGCAAAGCCACAAAGAGTCTTGCAAGGCCACAAAGATTCTTGCAAGGCCACAAAGAGTCTTGCAAGGCCACAAAAATTCTTGCAAGGCCACAAAGAGTCTTGCAAGGCCACAAAGAGTCTTGCAAAGCCACAAAGATTCTTGCAAAGCCACAAAGAGTCTTGCAAGGCTGAAAAGATTCTTGCAAGGCCACAAAGAGTCTTGCAAAGCCACAAAGATTCTTGCAAGGCCACAAAGAGCATTGCAAGGCCACAAAGAGTCTTGCAAAGCCACAAAGAGTCTTGCAAGGCCACAAAGAGTCTTGCAAGGCTGCAAAGAGTCTTGCAAGGCCGCAAAGAGTTTTGCAAGGCCACATAATGTCTTGCAATGCTGCGAAGAGCCTTGCAACATTGCAAAGAGCCTTGCAACACCGCGCAGCGGGGCGATTGCAAGGCCGTCAGCGAAAAGGGCCGCCAGGACCGGGCACCGGCACCCGGCTGCGGCCCCCAGCTGCCCCCTGCGCCCCGCAGGTCCCTTGAAGCCGCCGACCCTCCACGTGCTGCCGTCGTCGGTGGCGGAGGCCTGCGGCAGCAGCAACTTCACCCTCTTCTGCATCGCCGCCGATTTCTACCCGCCGGAGATCGCCGTGTGGTGGCAGCGCGGCGGCGGTGGCGGCGGCGGGGGCCCGGCCGGCGAGGCCGGCACGCCGAGCTGCGACCACGAGGCCCGGCGCTGCTCCGTCGTGAGCCAGCTCGAGGTGGCCCGGAGCGAGTGGGCCGGCGGCACCTCGTTCGGCTGCTTCGCCGCCCACATCGCCGCCGCCGCGGTGGCCGGCCGGACCGTCGGCGCCGGCGCCGGTAAGTGCAGGCGCTCCCCGCCACGCGCGGCGCTGCAGGCGTCCGTGTGTCCGTCCGTCCGTCCCCCCCCTCCCGCCGCCATGGGGCACGCGGCCACCCCGCTCTCCCCCCGCAGAGCCCTGGGAGTGCGGCGTCCCCCCGCCGGTGCCCTGCGGCTGGATGGCCGACGGCAACGGCGACGACGCCGAGCCGGAGGAGGACGGTGCCGCCTGGACGACCGTCTCCACCCTGGCCGCGCTCTTCCTCGTCCTGGTCTTCTACAGCGGCATCGTCACGTTCATCAAGGTGGGGAGCGGGGGGGGGGCTGCGCTTCCCCTTGCACACCCTTGCACACCCTTGCGCTGCCTTGCGCACCCACCATTGCATTGCGTTGCACACCCCTGTGTTGCATTGCACACCTTTGCATTGCGTTGCACACCCAAGTTGTGTTGCACACCCTTGCGTTGCATTGCTCATCCTTGCATTGCGTTGCACACCCTGGCATTGCCTTGTGCCATGTTGCACACCCTTGTGTTGCATTGCACACCTTTGCACACCCTTGTGCTGCCTTGTGCCATGTTGTACACCCTTGTGCAATGTTGCACACCCTTGCACACCCTTGCGCTGCCTCGCCGGGCACTGCAATGTGCTTCCCACGCCGCTGCCTTGCGCCGCCCTCCCTTCGCCCGCCGCCCTCTCTGCAGCAGCCCCCTAAGCTCCCCCTTCCCCCTTTTTTTGCCCCCCGCAGGTGAAATAACCCCCTGGCCCGGGCCCGCGCCGGGGGACGCCGGGGGGAGGCAGGACGTGGCCAGTGGCGCCGGGAACGCGGCTCTCGCGCGCCGCCGCTGCCCCCGTCCCTCCTTTTCTCCTTCATTTTTTGTTTTTTAATGCATCTCCCACTTCCGCTCGCCCCCCGCGGCCGGGCAGCCGCGCGCCTCCCGGTTCCTCTCCTCCGGGAACGGGGGGAAACGGGGCGTTTGGGGAGCAAAACATGGCGCTTTGGGTTTCCAGCAGCGCAGGCATATCGGCTATTCTGACCCGCCGCCCCCCCCGCCCCGGGCGCCTTTTCCTCCCCGAAACGCTGACTCAGACGGAGAAGAGGCGTTTTGGGGTAAACAGGACACATCTGGCTGCTGGGGCCCCTCTGGCCAGATGTTTGAGGCCGGTCGCGGTCCCGGGGCGACATCCGCCCCCGCTCCCATTTTAACCCACTTCTGCTCCGAAAATGACTCAGCGGCGGCACCAAGCAGCCCGGAAGCCGTGGGAAAGCGCCGCGAGAAGTGAAAAATAAAAAAAAAAAAAAAAAAAAAAGAAAGAAAGGTGTCTTTTACCATAAACGGGAAGTTTGGGGTTGGGTTGAGAGGTGAAAAGTTGGGCCCATGGGGCGCAACGGCCCCGAGGGTGACGTCGTGGCAGATCGGGGCGTGCAAGGAGAATGAGGAGAAAAGGGTTTTCTGCGTTTTTCTTTGGAAGCTTAGACTTGGGGCGCAATGCACCAAAGTGCCCAGGGATCGTTGCGAGGGAAAATGGGGTTTTTTTGCAACCGGGCGCAGATCGGGGCGCAACGCATTAAAGCGCCTGGGGTTCGTTGCGAGGGAAAATGGGGTTTTTTTGCAACCCGGTGCAGACTGGGGCCACGAGGGGCGGGAGGACTCGGCCGCCGGGAACGCCGGAGGTCGGTTTTACTCCCCGCGTTTTCCACACGGCGCCGGGGCGGGAAGGGCCCCGAGGACGGAGGTCTCGGCCCTCGGCGAGGCCGGGAGCTGTCACAGGACCTAGGAGAGAGGCCGATGAGCCCCCGCGGGCAGCTCGTTAACGACTGGTGCGTGCTGCCCACTAACGAGCCCATTTGGCCACAGTTACCTTGAAGAGGGTCACGCCGGTGCTGTAGCAAAGGCTGAGGAGGAAGAGGAGGACGAAGGTCATGGCGGTCCAGAGGTTGCTGACGTCTTCGTCGCCCTCGGCCAGCTCGTCCTCGCCGAGCGTGATGAAAACGTAGCCTGGGGGGGCGAGAGGAGGCGGCCGTGAGCGGCCGGGGGGCGACCGGGACCCTCGTCCGCGCCCGACACCGTCCCGGTCCGAAAAACGCGACGTGCAAGGGACGGGGATGGTTGGAGCAAGCACCAAACCCCCCATTGCACCCGTTTCCCACCCGATTCCTCTCCCAGAGCTCGGTGCAAGCAGAGGGGTCCTGGGGATGGTCGGTGCAAACACCAAACCCCCCATTACACCCGTTTCCCACCCGATTCCTCTCCCAGAGCTCGGTGCAAGCAGAGGGGTCCTGGGGATGGTCGGTGCAAACACCAAACCCCCCATTGCACCCGTTTCCCACCCGATTCCTCTCCCAGAGCTCGGTGCAAGCAGAGGGGTCCTGGGGATGGTCGGTGCAAGCACCAAACCCCCCATTGCACCCGTTTCCCACCCAGTTCCTCTCCCAGAGCTCGGTGCAAGCAGAGGTGTCCTGGGGATGGTCGGCGCAAGCACCAAACCCCCCATTGCACCCGTTTCCCACCCAGTTCCTCTCCCAGAGCTCGGTGCAAGCAGAGGGGTCCTGGGGATGGTCAGTGCAAACACCAAACCCCCCATTGCACCCGTTTCCCACCCGATTCCTCTCCCAGAGCTCGGTGCAAGCAGAGGGGTCCTGGGGATGGTCGGTGCAAGCACCAAACCTCCCATTACACCCGTTTCCCACCCAGTTCCTCTCCCAGAGCTCGGTGCAAGCAGAGGGGTCCTGGGGATGGTCGGTGCAAGCACCAAACCCCCCATTGCACCCGTTTCCCACCCAGTTCCTCTCCCAGAGCTCGGTGCAAGCAGAGGGGTCCTGGGGATGGTCGGCGCAAGCACCAAACCTCCCATTGCACCCGTTTCCCACCCAGTTCCTCTCCCAGAGCTCGGTGCAAGCAGAAGGGTCCCGGGGATGGTCGGTGCAAACACCAAACCCCCCATTGCACCCGTTTCCCACCCAGTTCCTCTCCCAGAGCTCGGTGCAAGCAGAGGGGTCCTGGGGATGGTCGGTGCAAACACCAAACCCCCCATTGCACCCGTTTCCCACCCGATTCCTCTCCCAGAGCTCGGTGCAAGCAGAGGGGTCCTGGGGATGGTCGGTGCAAGCACCAAACCCCCCATTACACCCGTTTCCCACCCAGTTCCTCTCCCAGAGCTCGGTGCAAGCAGAGGGGTCCTGGGGATGGTCGGTGCAAGCACCAAACCCCCCATTGCACCCGTTTCCCACCCGATTCCTCTCCCAGAGCTCGGTGCAAGCAGAGGGGTCCTGGGGATGGTCGGCGCAAGCACCAAACCCCCCATTGCACCCGTTTCCCACCCAGTTCCTCTCCCAGAGCTCGGTGCAAGCAGAGGGGTCCTGGGGATGGTCGGTGCAAGCACCAAACCTCCCATTGCACCCGTTTCCCACCCAGTTCCTCTCCCAGAGCTCGGTGCAAGCAGAGGGGTCCTGGGGATGGTCGGTGCAAACACCAAACCCCCCATTGCACCCGTTTCCCACCCGATTCCTCTCCCAGAGCTCGGTGCAAGCAGAGGGGTCCTGGGGATGGTCGGTGCAAGCACCAAACCCCCCATTACACCCGTTTCCCACCCAGTTCCTCTCCCAGAGCTCGGTGCAAGCAGAGGTGTCCTGGGGATGGTCGGTGCAAGCACCAAACCCCCCATTGCACCCGTTTCCCACCCGATTCCTCTCCCAGAGCTCGGTGCAAGCAGAGGGGTCCTGGGGATGGTCGGCGCAAGCACCAAACCCCCCATTGCACCCGTTTCCCACCCAGTTCCTCTCCCAGAGCTCGGTGCAAGCAGAGGGGTCCTGGGGATGGTCGGTGCAAACACCAAACCCCCCATTGCACCCGTTTCCCACCCGATTCCTCTCCCAGAGCTCGGTGCAAGCAGAGGGGTCCTGGGGATGGTCGGTGCAAGCACCAAACCCCCCATTACACCCGTTTCCCACCCGATTCCTCTCCCAGAGCTCGGTGCAAGCAGAGGGGTCCTGGGGATGGTCGGCGCAAGCACCAAACCCCCCATTGCACCCGTTTCCCACCCAGTTCCTCTCCCAGAGCTCGGTGCAAGCAGAGGGGTCCTGGGGATGGTCGGTGCAAACACCAAACCCCCCATTGCACCCGTTTCCCACCCGATTCCTCTCCCAGAGCTCGGTGCAAGCAGAGGGGTCCTGGGGATGGTCGGTGCAAGCACCAAACCCCCCATTGCACCCGTTTCCCACCCAGTTCCTCTCCCAGAGCTCGGTGCAAGCAGAGGGGTCCTGGGGATGGTCGGTGCAAGCACCAAACCCCCCATTGCACCCGTTTCCCACCCGATTCCTCTCCCAGAGCTCGGTGCAAGCAGAGGGGTCCTGGGGATGGTCGGCGCAAGCACCAAACCCCCCATTGCACCCGTTTCCCACCCAGTTCCTCTCCCAGAGCTCGGTGCAAGCAGAGGGGTCCTGGGGATGGTCGGTGCAAACACCAAACCCCCCATTGCACCCGTTTCCCACCCGATTCCTCTCCCAGAGCTCGGTGCAAGCAGAAGGGTCCCGGGGATGGTCGGCGCAAGCACCAAACCCCCCATTACACCCGTTTCCCACCCAGTTCCTCTCCCAGAGCTCGGTGCAAGCAGAGGGGTCCTGGGGATGGTCGGTGCAAGCACCAAACCCCCCATTGCACCCGTTTCCCACCCAGTTCCTCTCCCAGAGCTCGGTGCAAGCAGAGGTGTCCTGGGGATGGTCGGCGCAAGCACCAAACCCCCCATTGCACCCGTTTCCCACCCAGTTCCTCTCCCAGAGCTCGGTGCAAGCAGAGGGGTCCTGGGGATGGTCGGTGCAAGCACCAAACCCCCCATTGCACCCGTTTCCCACCCGATTCCTCTCCCAGAGCTCGGTGCAAGCAGAGGGGTCCTGGGGATGGTCGGCGCAAGCACCAAACCCCCCATTACACCCGTTTCCCACCCAGTTCCTCTCCCAGAGCTCGGTGCAAGCAGAGGGGTCCTGGGGATGGTCGGTGCAAGCACCAAACCCCCCATTGCACCCGTTTCCCACCCAGTTCCTCTCCCAAAGCTCGGTGCAAGCAGAGGGGCCCCGGGCAGGGCTGCGGTCCCGCGGCGCGGAGACGCCGCAGCCACGATCAGGCGCCGGCGCGGTGCAGGATTTCGGCTTTATTGGGACGCTCGGCGCAGCGTTACAGCCCCCCGCGCGCCCGCGCCGCCCCGGCTCAGTAGCAGGTGATGTCGGCGTCGGCCAGGACCACGGAGACGTTGACGGCGGTGGGTTTACCCGTGGTCTTGTCCAGGCTCTTGTGCACGAAGGTGAGCGGGATGCCCTCGTGCCCCACGATGCAGGCGAAGGAGTCGCCCCGCTGCCACTCGGCCCAGGGCACGCTCAGCTTGCTGTAGACCGTGTAGCTGTCGCCCTCCGCCTCGGGGCTGAAGGTGATGAAGTTCTCGGGCGAGAGCGGGCGCTCCTGCTGGGTCCAGGTCACCAGGATGTCCCGGGGGCTGAAGCCCGTGGCCAGGCAGGTCAAGGTGGCCGTCTCCTGCCGCGCCAGCTCCTCTGCCGGCGGCCCGAAGACGTAGATGGAGGGCGAGCGCACGGATCCGACTGCGGGGTGGGTGGAAGGGGAGGTCAGGGCGGTGGCCGGGCCACGGCTGCTCCCGGGGCCTGGCCTGGTTGACCTCTCCAGCAGGCCAGACCCTTCCAGCGGGCTGGTCTCTTCCAGCAGACTGGCCCAGTTGGCTCTCCAAGTAGACTAGACCCTTCCAGTAGACTATCTCCTTCCAGTGGACTGGCCCATTTGACCCTTCCAGCAGGCTAGACCCTTCCAGCAGGCTAGACCCTTCCAGCACACTGGTCCAGTTGACTCTCCAAGTAGACTAGACCCTTCCAGCAGATTGGTCTCTTCCAGCATACTGGCCCATTTGACTCTCCCAGTAGGCTAGACCCTTCCAGCAGGCTAGACCCTTCCAGTAGACTGGCCCAGTTGTCTCTCCAAGTAGACTAGACCCTTCCAGTATACCAATGCCTTCTAGCAGACTGGCCTGGTTGACCCTTCCAGTAGACTAGACTCTTCCAGTACACTAACGCCTTCCTGTGGACTGGCCCAGTTGGCTCTCCCAGTAGACTAACTGCTTCCAGTAGACCCTTCCAGTAGACTAGACCCTTCCAGTAGACTAGACCCTTCCAGCAGACTGGTCTGGTTGACTCTCCCAGTAGACTGGACCCTTTCAGCAGACTAGACCCTTCCAACAGGCTGGTCCAGTTGACTCTCCCAGTGGACTAGACCCTTGCAGTAGACTAACGCCTTCTAGTAGACTGGCCTGGTTGACCCTTCCAGTGGACTAGACCCTTCCAGCAGACTAGACCCTTGCAACGGCCCGGCCCAGTCGACTCTCCCAGCAACCTGGGCTCTCCAGGCCGCGCCGCGTGGCGGAGCACCCATCTCCGGCCGTGCGGGGCTGGGGGCTTGGAGTGGGGCGGCGGGCTGGGCCGGGCCGGGAGGGCGCGAGCTCCTACCTTGCTCTTTCTTTACAGATTTGCTGACATCCGAGAGGAGCTCGGGGCTTTTCACGGTGCAGGTGAAGGCCTCGCCGGCGTTCCACTCCTCGGCGCACACCTTGAGCACGCTGGTGACGCGGTAGAGGCCGTTCTCCTGCTGCGTCGGCTCCCCGGGGACCACGTCCAGGGCGCCGTCCTTCTGCCGCTTCCAGGAGAAGCTGACGTCACTGGGCGCCTTGACGTCGGTCGCCACGCAGGTGACGCTGGCGTTCTGGCTGAGGAAGAGGTCCTCCAGGGACGGCGCCAGGACCGAGACCGCCATGGGGATATCTGGGGTGGAAGGAGCGGCGCTGAGCGTCGGGACCTGAGCTTCCCGCCGCCCCGCTGCGCCGCACGCCCGGCCGTCCCGCAGGCGTAGCCGCAAACCTTCGCGCTTTCGCCATCCCCGAAAAGCATCGCAGCAGGTCGCCCCAGCCCTGCATCGGCGGCGCCTTGGCTCCTACCCCAGCAGCACCTTGGCCCTTTGCTTTTCAAGAAACTCGCTAGCGTGGAGGTTTTGCAAGGGGCTTTTTGCATCCGAGGATCGCCTAGTCCATCCACTTCCTTAACATGCGCTTTCAGTCTCCTCTTTGAGCGCTGAAGCTCTTTTTTTAGAGCGAGCGTCACCTCTCTGCCCTTGATTTCCGGCATGTGTCTAGTGAGGCGCTCGCTGTGTCAAGCACGGGTCACCGCACGCACTTGTGGGAGGCGAGACTCGGCCGTGCACCCACTCACCGTCTGTGTGTCCGGGCAGCTGCCGATCCACCCGCCCATCCACCCATCCAACCACCTATCCATCCATCCACCCACCCATCTGACCACCTCTCCATCCATCCATCCATCTGCCCATCCATCCATCCTTCCATCCACCCGCCCAACCACCTATCCATTCATCCATCCATCCATCTGCCCGTCCACCCATCTAACCACCTCTCCATCCATCCATCCATCTGCCCATCCATCCATCCTTCCATCCATCCATCCAACCACCTATCCATCCATCCATCTGCCCATCCATCCATCCTTCCATCCACCCACCCAACCACCTATCCATTCATCCATCCATCCATCTGCCCGTCCACCCATCTAACCACCTCTCCATCCATCCATCCATCCGCCCATCCATCCATCCTTCCAGCCACCCATCCAACCACCTATCCATTCATCCATCCACCCACCCACCCATCCACATGTTCATCCGTGCATGCCTCTGTGGGTCCATGCATGCGTCCGTGCGTGCATCCATCCACACGTTCAATGCAAGTACCTGCTCGTCCACCATTGCCTCCAGTCACCCCCTCTAGCGAACCCCAGCTCCCCCCTTGCACCGTACCGGGGGCCGCGTCCCCCTACCTCGGCCCCCACCTGGGCAGTAGCTGCTGATGGTGCGTGTGATGGGCTCTTTCAGCGAAGGGTGGGACACTCGGCAAGCGAACTCCATGCCCTGGTCCCAGTTCTTCCGGCTGACGCTGACCTGACTCGACTGCAAGCTGAAGTTGTCGGAGCACTTATCGCAGCTGTAGTCCTCCTGGGTCAGCTTCACCTCCTCTCCGTTCTGCAGCCACTGCACCTGGGCCGTGCTGTCTGGGAGCCGCTCGATGAGGCAGAGCAGCAGGACATTATCGTCCGAGTCGTCCTTGCTTAAATAGCTCAGGATTTTTACCGTGGGAATGCAGCTTATGCCTGCAGAGAAACAAGACAAGGAAAAAAACAGTGACTAACCAAGACATCGTGGTTGGATGAAGGGGGACAGGGCCTGGAGCGACCGTGGCTCCTCCGGGAGCCAACCAAGACGTCGGGCAATGCTGGGGATGGGGATGGGAGCGACCGTGGCTCCTCCGGGAGCTGACCAAGACATCGGGCCATGCCGGGGATGGGGCCTGGAGCGACCATGGCTCCTCTAGGAGCCGACCAAGACGTCGGGCAATGCTGGGGACGGGGCCAGGAGCAACTGTGGCTCCTCTAGAAGCTGACCAAGACATCGGGCAATGCTGGGGATGGGGATGGGAGCGACCGTGGCTCCTCCGGGAGCTGACCAAAACATCGGGCCATGCCGGGGATGGGGCCTGGAGCGACCATGGCTCCTCTAGGAGCCGACCAAGACGTCGGGCAATGCTGGGGACGGGGCCAGGAGCAACTGTGGCTCCTCTAGAAGCTGACCAAGACATCGGGCAATGCTGGGGACGGGGATGGGAGCGACCATGGCTCCTCTAGAAGACGACCAAGATGTTGGGCAATGCTGGGGACGGGGTCAGGAGCGACCATGGCTCCTCTAGGAGCCGACCAAGACGTCGGGCAATGCTGGGGACAGGGCCAGGAGCGACCATGGCTCCTCTAGGAGCCGACCAAGATGTTGGGCAATGCTGGGGACAGGGCCAGGAGTGACCATGGCTCCTCTAGAAGACAACCAAGATGTTGGGCAACGCCGGGAGCAGCCCGGTCCCGCTGCAGGTCTCACCATCGAATTTCTCGGTGATTTGGGTGCTGGTGGGGCTGTGCTGCACCTTGCACTGGATCTCGTTGCCCGGCAGGTTGCTGGCGGGCGTCGTGAGCTGGCTGCAGGTGCTGTACAGGCTGTCCCTGACCACCGCGGCCGGGTAGGTCAAGGCGTCGTAGGGCTCCCGGGATGCCCAGTCCACGGCCACGGGCAGCGGGAAGAAGTCGCTGACCAGGCAGGCGAAGGTGACGTTCTCGTCGCAGGCGCAGGGCTTCAGCGGGAAGACGACGGGCGCCTTGGCCGACACTGCGGGCAGAGCGGAGGCGCCGGGGGTCCCGGCCGGGCCCGTGGGAAAGCGGCTCCCCGGGGGCCGCGGCGCAGACGCCGGTGCCGAAACGGGAAGTGCCGCGGGGCCGGGGTTTCCCCCCCGGGCGGCTTTTCTCGGCCCGAAGTCGGGCTCCCCCCCCCAAAATGCGGCAGCCGGAGCAGGGACCCGGAGCTCGGCGCCCGCGGAGCGGCCGGCCGGTGAGTGGCTTCGCGCCGGGGAGGCTGCCGAGAGCCGCGTCCCGGCTCGCACCGAGGGGCAGAGCGGGGGGCGGCGTGGGGGGGGGCGGCGGGGCCGCGGCTGCAACACGCTGCAGCTGTAACATGCCTCGGCTGCAACATGCCTCGGCTGCAATGTGCCACGGCTGCAATGCACCGTGGCTGCAACGTGCCTCGGCTGCAACATGCCTCGGCTGCAACGTGCCTCGGCTGCAATGTGCCACGGCTGCAATGCACCGTGGCTGCAACGTGCCTCGGCTGCAACGTGCCATGGCTGCAACGTGCCACGGCTGCAATGCACCATGGCTACAACGTGCCTCGGCTGCAACATGCCTCGGCTGCAACGTGCCTCGGCTGCAATGCACCGTGGCTGCAACGTGCCTCGGCTGCAACATGCCTCGGCTGCAACGTGCCTCGGCTGCAATGTGCCACGGCTGCAATGCACCGTGGCTGCAACGTGCCTCGGCTGCAACATGCCTCGGCTGCAACGTGCCTCGGCTGCAATGTGCCACGGCTGCAATGCACCGTGGCTGCAACGTGCCTCGGCTGCAACATGCCTCGGCTGCAACGTGCCTCGGCTGCAATGTGCCACGGCTGCAATGCACCGTGGCTGCAACGTGCCTCGGCTGCAACATGCCTCGGCTGCAACGTGCCACGGCTGCAACGTGCCTCGGCTGCAATGCACCGTGGCTGCAACATGCCTCGGCTGCAACGTGCCTCGGCTGCAATGTGCCATGGTTGCAATGCACCGTGGCTACAACGTGCCTCGGCTGCAACGTGCCATGGCTGCAACGTGCCATGGCTGCAATGTGCCACGGCTGCAATGCACCATGGCTGCAACGTGCCATGGCTGCAACGTGCCATGGCTGCAACGTGCCTCGGCTGCAATGCACCGTGGCTGCAACGTGCCTCGGCTGCAACGTGCCATGGCTGCAATGCACCGTGGCTGCAACGTGCCTCGGCTGCAATGCACCGTGGCTGCAACGTGCCACGGCTGCAACGTGCCTCGGCTGCAATGCACCGTGGCTGCAACGTGCCACGGCTGCAACGTGCCACGGCTGCAATGCACCGTGGCTGCAAGCAGAGCTCCGAAACAGGTGCTGCAGGAACAGCTGCAACGCTGAGCGCAGCGAGCAGGGCTCGAAGCCGAGCGTCACGGGCTTGGAAGTGGGCGTTGCAGGCGAATCTTGGAACCGAGCTTTGCAGGGACGGCTTGAAAATGAGTGTTGCAAGCGGGGCTTGAGGCTGAGCATCGTGGGCATGGCTTGGAAACGCACGCTGCGAGCCCAGCTGGAAGCCGAGATGGCTCGAGGCCGAGCCCTGCAAGCCCAGCTCCAAGCCGAGCGTGGCAGGGACAGCTCAAAAACGAGCGTTGCAGGCAGATCTTGATACTGAGCTTTGCAGGGACGGCTTGGAAATGAGCTTTGCAAGCAGGGCTCGAAGCCGAGATGGCTTGAAGCCGAACGCTGCAAGCCCAGCTCCAAGCAGAGCATTGCATGCACGGCTTGAAGCTGAGTGCTGCAAGCAGGGCTTGGAAACGAGCAGCGCAGGGAGGGCTCCAAGCTGAGCATTGCTCGGGTAGGAGCAGCGCGGGGACGGCTGCACGCCGAGGGTTGCAAGCAGGGCTCCCAGCCGGGCATTGCAGGCACAGCTCGAAGCTGAGCCTTGCAGGGACGGCTTGGAAATGAGCAGTGCAAGCACAGCTCCAAGGCGAGCGCTGCACGCCCGGCTCCGAGCCGAGCATCACGGGCAGAGCTTGGGAACGAGCCCTGCACGCCCGGCTCGAAGCCGAGACAGCTCAAGGCCGAGTGCTGCACGCCTGGCTCCGAGCTGAGCGCTGCAAGCAGAGCTTGGGCAGGAGCAGCGCAGGGACGGCTCCAAGCTGAGCATTGCTCGGGCAGGAGCAGCGCAGGGAGGGCTCCGAGCCGAGGGTGGCAGGGAGGGCTCCCAGCTGAGCATTGCTTGGGCAGGAGCAGTGCTGGGACGGCTCTGAGCCGAGCGCGGCAGGGACGGCTCCCAGCTGAGCATTGCTTGGGCAGGAGCAGTGCTGGGACGGCTCTGAGCCGAGCGCGGCAGGGACGGCTCCCAGCTGAGCATTGCTCGGGCAGGAGCAGTGCTGGGACGGCTCCGAGCCGAGGGTGGCAGGGACGGCTCCCAGCTGAGCATTGCTCGGGCAGGAGCAGCGCAGGGAGGGCTCCGAGCCGAGGGTGGCAGGGACGGCTCCCAGCTGAGCATTGCTCGGGCAGGAGCAGCGCAGGGAGGGCTCCGAGCCGAGGGTGGCAGGGACGGCTCCCAGCTGAGCATTGCTCGGGCAGGAGCAGCGCAGGGACGGCTCCGAGCCGAGCGCGGCAGGGACGGCTCCCAGCTGAGCATTGCTCGGGCAGGAGCAGTGCTGGGAGGGCTTGAAGCTGAGCTGGCTCGAGGCCAAGCGCTGCAAGCCCGGCTCCGAGCTGGGAGGACGGCTCCGAGCTGAGCGCTGCAAGCCGGGCTCCAAAACGATCATTGCATGCACGGCTTGAAGCCGAGCGCTGCAAGCAGGGCCTGGGAACGAGCAGCGCAGGGACGGCTCCGAGCCGAGCGCTGCAAGCAGAGCTCAGGCAGGAGCAGCGCGGGGAGGGCTCCGACGCGAGCGTGGCAGGGACGGCTCCGAGCTGAATGTGGCAGGGATGGCTCCGAGTCGAGCTCTGCTTGCAGGGAGGGCCTGGAGCCGAGTGCTGCAGGGATGGCTCCGAGCTGAGCATTGCTCGGGCAGGAGCAGTGCTGGGACGGCTCGAGGCCGAGTGCTGCACGCGCAGCTCAGAGCTGAGCGTCGTGGGTGCAGCTCCGAGCCGAGCTCTGCTTGCAGGGAGGGCTCTGAGCCAAGTGCAGCAGGGACGGCTCCGAGCCGAGCGCTGCAAGCATTGCTCGGGCAGGAGCAGCATGGGGAGGGCTCCGAGCCGAGCTCTGCTTGCAGGGAGGGCTCCGAGCTGAGCATTGCTCGGGCAGGAGCAGCGCGGGGAGGGCCTGGAGCCGAGCGCGGCAGGGACGGCTCCGAGCTGAATGTGGCAGGGACGGCTCCGAGCTGAGCTCTGCTTGCAGGGACGGCTCCGAGCCGAGTGCAGCAGGGACGGCCTGGGAATGAGCAGCGCAGGGACGGCTCCCAGCCGAGCATTGCTCGGGCAGGAGCAGCATGGGGAGGGCTCCGAGCCGGGCTCTGCTTGCAGGGAGGGCTCCGAGCCGTGGCAGCCCGGCCCGAGCTGAGCTCCGCGGGGCGGCTCGAGGGAGCGGGACGGGGAAAACGAGCTGGAAAAGGAGCGCTGCAAGGACGGCGCGAAAGCGAGCTCGGAAACGAGCGCTGCACGCGCAGCTCCGAGCCAAGCGGTGCACACACGGATCCGAGCCGTCTTGCACACGCAGCTCCGAGCCGTGCTGCACGCACAGATCCAAGCTGCGTTGCACGCTCAGCTCTGAGCCCCATTGCACGCACAGCTCCGAGCCGTGTTGCACATGCAGCTCTGAGCCCCATTGCACGCACAGCTCTGAGCGGTGTTGCACGCTCAGCTCTGAGCCGTGTTGCACACGCAGCTCCGAGCCGTGTTGCACGCTCAGCTCTGAGCCGCGTTGCACACGCAGGTCCGAGCCGTGTCGCACACGCAGTTCTGAGCTGTGTTGCACGCACAGCTCCGAGCTGTGTTGCACACGCAGACTCGTGACATTCGCACCCTTTGGGGGGGGGGTCGCACCCCATGCAGAGCCTCTGGGGCCTGGAGAGGGTCGACTTTTGCAAAGGGGCCGGGGGGGGGGGCTGCGCCCTTTGGGGGCACTTAGGGGTCTTTTTTGGCCAAGAATGGATGAGATCCACACCCTTTGGGGGGGGCACCCTCCGGAGAGGCTTGGGGGTCCCTCCTGGCAAGGGGAGCCGGGGCGTCGCACCCCGCCGAGGGGCTGGGGGGGCCCGGGGGGGGCACCCCGGGAGGGTCCGAGGGGTCTTTTTGGCCCCAAAGGCATGAGATTGGCACCGGGGGGGGGCTGCCCCCTTCGGCGAGGTTTGGGGGGGCCCCCGCGGCGGCGGCCGCCTCCTCCTCGCAGCGGGACGAAGGCCGGCGAGGAAGGTGCCCCGGTGCTGCCCACGCCGGAGCACTGCAACGGGGAGCAACAGCACTACAACGGGGAGTAACGGCAGTGCAAGGGGGTGTAATGGCACTGCAACGGGGAGTAACGGCAGTGCAACGAGGAGCAACGGCAGTGCAATGGGGAGCAACGGCAGTGCAACGGGGTGTAATGGCACTACAACGGGGAGTAACGGCACTGCAACAGGGAGTAACAGCAGTGCAACGGGGAGCAACGGCAGTGCAACGGGGTGTAATGGCACTACAACGGGGAGTAACGGCACTGCAACAGGGAGTAACAGCACTGCAACAGGGAGTAACAGCAGTGCAACGGGGAGCAACGGCAGTACAACGGGGAGTAACGGCGGTGCATGGGGGTGTAACGGCACTGCAACAGGGAGCAACGGCACTGCAACGGGGAGTAACCGGGAGCGCCGCCGCCCGCCCAGGCAGCCCCCCCCCCCCATTTTGCGGCTTTTTACCTTTTTCCGCCCATTTTCCCGGTAGGTTTTTTCTCCCCACATCCCCCCAGGGGCTCGAGGCCCCGCACAGGGAACCGTGTGGGGCAGCGGGCGGCAAAGGGGCCCGAAACCCGGGGGGCAGAAATGCCCTCAAAAAACAGAGGCTTTGCAGCCCTGCCCCACACCTGGGCATTGGCAGCCCTGCCCCACGGCGGGGGCATTGGCAGCCCTGCCCCACACCTGGGCATTGGCAGCCCTGCCCCACGGCAGGGGCATTGGCAGCCCTGCCCCACACCTGGGCATTGGCAACTCTGCCCCACAGCAAGGGCAGTGGCAGCCCTGCCCCACACCTGGGCATTGGCAGCTCTGCCCCATGGCGGGGGCAGTGGCAGCCCTGCCCCAGACCTGGGCATTGGCAGCTCTGCCCCACGGCGGGGGCAGTGGCAGCCCTGCCCCACACCTGGGCATTGGCAGCTCTGCCCCACGGCAGGGGCAGTGGCAGCCCTGCCCCACACCGGGAGTATTGGCAGCCCTGCCCCACGGTGGGGGCATTGGCAGCCCTGCCCCACGGCAGGGGCATTGGCAGCCCTGCCCCACGGCGGGGGTATTGGCAGCCCTGCCCCACACGTGGGCATTGGCAGCCCTGCCCCACACCTGGGGATTGGCAGCTCTGCCCCACGGCGGGGGCAGTGGCAGCCCTGCCCCACACCTGGAGTATTGGCAGCCCTGCCCCACAGCGGGGGCAGTGGCAGCTCTGCCCCACAGCGGGGGCATTGGCAGCCCTGCCCCACGGCGGGGGTATTGGCAGCCCTGCCCCACACCTGGACATTGGCAGCCCTGCCCCACAGCGGGGGCAGTGGCAGCTCTGCCCCATGGCAGGGGCATTGGCAGCCCTGCCCCACACCTGGGCATTGGCAGCCCTGCCCCACGGCAGCGCCTTGCTCCGCCCCCAGCCCCGTCCCCCCGCTTGGCCCCGCCCCCAGACTCCCTTCTGCTTTTGGGGCCAAAAGCACCTGAATTGGGGCAGCCGCCCGGAACGGGCAGGAAGCGCAAAGGAAGTTTGCCGTGCGGGGGGTCGGGAGTTATCGATCGCATCGGTTATCGATCGCATCGATCATTGATCGTATTGATTATTGATCGTATCGGTTATCGATCATATTGGTTATCGATTGCATCGATCATTGATCATATTGGTTATTGATCATATCGGTTATTGATCGTATCGGCTATTGATTGCATCGGTTATCGATCGCATCGATCATTGATCATATCGGTTATTGATCCGATCAGTTATTGATCGTATGAGTTATTGAGCTATCGCGTCTTGATCACATCGGTCGCTGATCATCTTGCTTATTGGTCCTGTCGCTTAATGATTGATCATATCGGTTATTGACTCTGTCACTTATTGATTGTATTGATTATTGATCTATTGCCTATTGAGCCTATCAATTATTGATTGCATTGGCTATTGGTCACATCGATTATTGATAATACAGGTTACTGATCATACTGATTATCGATTGTACCAGTTATTGATCATATTGATAACTGATCACATCGGTTATTGATCGTTTTGGTCACTGATCATATCGATTACTGACCATGTTGGTAATCAGCTATATTGAGTATTGATCATATCGATTATTGATCATATCGATTATTGATCGATCAGTTATTGATTGTATCAGCTATCGATCCGATTGGTCATCGATCATATAGGTCATTGATCGCATCAATTATTGGTGACGTTGATCATTGATCGTATCGATTACCGATCCCACCGAACTGGTTGCAGCGGTTATCGATCGTATTATCGATCGTGCCAGTCCCCGGCCGCGTCGGCCCGAGGACCGGGGCAGGACGGGGCGTCTGGGGGCGCTCGGGCGGAACGGGCCGCTTCTGCCGAATTTTGGGCGAAGCGAGAGGAAGTCGCGCGCGGCCGGTTTTTCCAGCCCAGTTTTAGCCTCTTTCCACCCGCCCCGGCGGAGGCTTTTCTGGGGGTTTCTCGGCTTTTTTAATCCTTTCTTTCTTTTCTTTCCTCTCTCTCTTTTTTGCACCATCCTACAGGTTTCTGCTCAGAAAGGAGCTGGTGGGCGGCAACGGCCCAAATCCCCAGCTTTGGCCCCAAATCATCGCCGTGGGCCGACGGCCCCAGCACAGACCCAAGTTCTCCAGCACGGACCCAAGTTCTCCAGCATGGACCCAAATTCTCCAGCATGGACCCAAATTCTCCATTGTGGACCGAAATTTTCCTGCACAGATCCAAAGTCTCCATCATGGACCCAAATTCTCCATTGTGGTCCAAAATTCTCCTGCACGGACCCAAATTCTCCTGTACAGACCCAAGTTCTCCTGCACAGACCCAAATTCTCCAGCACAGACCGAAGTTCTCCTGCACGGACCCGAGTTCTCCTGCACGGACCCAAAATCTCCTGCATGGACCCAAATTCTCCATCATGGACCCAAATTCTCTAGCACGGATCCAAGTTCTCCTGCACAAACCCAAAATCTCCTGAATGGCCCCAAATTCTCCAGCATGGACCCAGAATCTCCTGAATGGCCCCAAATTCTCCAGTACAGACCCAACTTTTCCTGCACAGACCCATCTTCTCCTGCACAGACCCAAAATCTCCATCGTGGACCCAAATTCTCCTGCACGGACCCCAATTCTCCTGCACAACCCCAGTTCTCCTGCACAGACCCAAATTCTCCAGAACACACCCAACTTCTCCTGCATGGACATCAAATCTTCATCACAGACTCAAATTCTCTGGCATTGACCCAGGAGCTCCAGCAATGACCCAGAACCTTCATCACGGACCCAACATCTCCAGCATGGACCAAAAAATCTCTGTTATGGCCCCAAACTCTCCAGCATGGAGCCAAAAATCTCCATCATTTACTTAAAATCTCCATTATAGACCCAAAATCTCTGGTAGGGACTGAAAATATCCGTCATGGACCAAAAACGTCCAGCATGGACCCAGAATCTGCGTTGTCAACCAAAAGCGACATCATGGGCCCCAAAATGTCTGAAACAGCCCCAGAATCTCCAGCATGGACCCCAAATCATGGACATTGAACCAAATTATCAGAAAAGGTCGCAAAATCTCCATCATGGACCCCAAACCGCCCATGTGAGCCAAGGGGCTCTGGAGCTGACCCCAAACCGCAAGAACTGACCCCAAAACCTGCAGCCTGGTACAACAGGCTCCGGCATGGGCCAAATCATCCGGTCTGGCCCCTAAATCTCCAGAACGGCCCCAAAACATCCGTCTGTCCCAAACTCAGTGACGAGGCCCCACGGCGCTGCCGACTGGGGAAGGCGAAGGAGGGTCCTGAGCTGGGACCCACGGCGAGCCCGGAGGTGAGAGGGGCCAAGCTGTGGGGAAGCACCATGGGCCTGGGGGAGCCGTGGGGCTGGGGGAGCCATGGGGTTGGGGGTAGCTGTGGGGCTGGGGGAGCTGTAGGGCTGGGGAAGCCGTGGGGCTCGGGCAGCCGTGGGGCTGGGGGTAGCTGTGCGGCTGAGGTAGCTGTGGGGCTGGGGTAGCCGTGGGGCTGGGGCAGTCATGGGGCTGGGGGTAGCTGTGCGGCTGGAGTAGCTGTGGGGCTGAGGGAGCCGTGGGGCTAGGGGTAGCTGTGGGGTTGGGGGCAGCCGTGGGGCTGGGGTAGCTGTGGGGCTGAGGTAGCCATGGGGCTAGGGGTAGCCGTGGGGCTGAGGGTAGCTGTGGTGCTGGGGGTAGCTGCGGGGTTGGGGGTAGGTGTAGGGCTGGGGGTAGCCGTGGGGCTGGGGGTAGCTGTGGGGCTGGGGTAGCTGTGGGGCTGAGGGAGCCGTGGGGCTAGGGGTAGCTGTGGGGCTGAGGGTAGCTGTGGGGCTGGGGGTAGCTGCAGGGTTGGGGGTAGCCGTGGGGCTGAGGGTAGCCTTGGGGCTGGGGGTAGCCATGGGGTTGGGGGTAGGTGTAGGGCTGGGGGTAGCCGTGGGGCTGGGGGTAGTCGTGGGGCTGGGGTAGCTGTGGGGCTGAGGGAGCCATGGGGCTAGGGGTAACCATGGGGCTGGGGTGGCTGTGGGGTTGCGGGTAGCAGTGGGGCTGGAGGTAGCTGCGGGGTAAGGGGGTAGCTGTAGGGCTGGGGGTAACTGTGGGGCTGGGGGTAGCTTTGGGGCTGGGGGTAGCCGTAGGGCTGGGGGTAGCCACAGGGTTGGGGGTAGCTGTGGGGCTGGGGGTAGCTGTGGGGCTGGGGGTAGCCGTAGGGCTGGGGGTAGCTGTGGGGCTGGGGTAGCTGTAGGGCTGGGGGTAGCCGCAGAGTTGGGGGTAGCTGTGGGGCTGGGGGTAGCCATGGGGCTGGGGTAGCTGTGGGGTTGGGGGTAGCTGTGGGGCTGGGGGTAGCCGTAGGGCTGGGGGTAGCTGTGGGGCAGGGGTAGCTGTAGGGCTGGGGGTAACCGCAGGGTTGGGGGTAGCTGTGGGGCTGGGGGTAGCTGTGGGGCTGGGGGTAGCTATAGGGCTGGGGGTAGCCATGGGGTTGGGGGTAGCCGTGGGGCTAGGGGTAGCCGTGGGGCTGGGGGTAGCTATAGGGCTGGGGGTAGCTGTGGGGCTACGAGTAGCCATGGGGCTAGGGGTAGCCGTGGGGCTAGGGGTAGCCGTGGGGCTGGGGTAGCTGTCAGGTTGGGGGTAGCTGTGGATCTGGGGTAGCCGTGGGGCTGAAAGTAGCCGTGGGGCGAGGGGTAGCCGTGGGGTTGGCGTTGCTGTAGGGCTCTTTGCTCCCCCCTCCCTGTGCAATGGGGCAGGGGGGGCTCTTTGCTCCCCCCTCCCCGTGCTATGGGGCAGGGGGGGCTCTTTGCTCCCCCCTCCCCGTGCTATGGGGCAGGGGGGGCTCTTTGCTCACCCCTCCCCGTGCTATGGGGCGGGGGGGGCTCTTTGCTCCCCCCTCCCCGTGCTATGGGGCAGGGGGGGCTCTTTGCTCCCCCCTCCTGTGCTATGGGGCAGGGGGGGCTCTTTGCTCCCCCCTCCACGTGCTGTGGGGCAGGGGGGGCTCTTTGCTCCCCCCTTCTGTCCTATGGGGCAGGGGGGGCTCTTTGCTCCCCCCTCCCTGTGCTATGGGGCGGGGGGGGGCTCTTTGCTCCCCCCTCCTGTGCAATGGGGCAGGGGGGGCTCTTTGCTCCCCCCTCCCCGTGCTATGGGGCAGGGGGGGCTCTTTGCTCCCCCCTCCACGTGCTGTGGGGCAGGGGGGCTCTTTGCTCACCCCTCCCCGTGCTATGGGGCGGGGGGAGCTCTTTGCTCCCCCCTCCCCGTGCTATGGGGCAGGGGGGGCTCTTTGCTCCCCCCTCCTGTGCTATGGGGCAGGGGGGGCTCTTTGCTCCCCCCTCCACGTGCTGTGGGGCAGGGGGGGCTCTTTGCTCCCCCCTTCTGTCCTATGGGGCAGGGGGGGCTCTTTGCTCCCCCCTCCCTGTGCTATGGGGCAGGAGGCTCTTTGCACCCCCCCCGTGCTATGGGGCAGGGGGGGCTCTTTGCTCCCCCCTCTCCATGCTATGGGGCAGGGGGGCTCTTTGCTCCCCCCTCCCTGTGCTATGGGGCAGGAGGCTCTTTGCTCACCCCTCCCCGTGCTATGGGGCGGGGGGAGCTCTTTGCTCCCCCCTCCCCGTGCTATGGGGCAGGGGGGGCTCTTTGCTCCCCCCTCCCTGTGCTATGGGGCGGGGGGGGCTCTTTGCTCCCCCCTCCATGTGCTGTGGGGCGGGGGGGGCTCTTTGTTCCCCCCTCTCCGTGCTGTGGGGCAGGGGGGGCTCTTTGCTCCCCGCTCCACGTGCTATGGGGCAGGGGGGGCTCTTTGCTCCCCCCTCCATGTGCTATGGGGCGGGGGGGGCTCTTTGCTCCCCCCTCCATGTGCTGTGGGGCGGGGGGGGCTCTTTGTTCCCCCCTCCCCGTGCTGTGGGGCAGGGGAGGCTCTTTGCTCCCCCCTCCACGTGCTATGGGGCAGGGGGGGCTCTTTGCTCCCCCCTCCATGTGCTGTGGGGCGGGGGGGGCTCTTTGTTCCCCCCTCTCCGTGCTGTGGGGCAGGGGGGGCTCTTTGCTCCCCGCTCCACGTGCTATGGGGCAGGGGAGGCTCTTTGCTCCCCCCTCCCTGTGCTATGGGGCAGGAGGCTCTTTGCTCCCCCCTCCCCGTGCTATGGGGCAGGGGGGGCTCTTTGCTCCCCCCTCCCCGTGCTATGGGGCAGGGGGGGCTCTTTGCTCCCCCCTCCATGTGCTGTGGGGCGGGGGGGGCTCTTTGCTCCCCCCTCCCTGTGCTATGGGGCAGGGGGGGCTCTTTGCTCCCCCCTCCATGTGCTGTGGGGCGGGGGGGGCTCTTTGTTCCCCCCCTCCGTGCTGTGGGGCAGGGGGGGCTCTTTGCTCCCCGCTCCACGTGCTATGGGGCAGGGGAGGCTCTTTGCTCCCCCCTCCCTGTGCTATGGGGCAGGAGGCTCTTTGGTCCCCCCTCCCCGTGCTATGGGGCAGGGGGGGCTCTTTGCTCCCCCCTCCATGTGCTGTGGGGCGGGGGGGGCTCTTTGTTCCCCCCTCCCCGTGCTATGGGGCAGGGGGGCTCTTTGCTCCCCGCTCCACGTGCTATGGGGCAGGGGGGGCTCTTTGCTCCCCCCTCCCTGTGCTATGGGGCAGGAGGCTCTTTGCACCCCCCCCTGTGCTATGGGGCAGAGGGGCTCTTTGCTCCTCCCTCCCCGTGCTATGGGGCAGGAGGCTCTTTGCTCCCCCCTCCCCGTGCTATGGGGCAGGGGGGGCTCTTTGCTCCCCCCTCTCCGTGCTGTGGGGCAGGGGGGGATCTTTGCTCCCCCCTCCCTGTGCTATGGGGCGGGGGGGGCTCTTTGTTCCCCCCCTCCGTGCTGTGGGGCAGGGGGGGCTCTTTGCTCCCCGCTCCACGTGCTATGGGGCAGGGGAGGCTCTTTGCTCCCCCCTCCCTGTGCTATGGGGCAGGAGGCTCTTTGCTCCCCCCTCCCCGTGCTATGGGGCAGGGGGGGCTCTTTGCTCCCCCCTCCATGTGCTGTGGGGCGGGGGGGGCTCTTTGTTCCCCCCTCCCCGTGCTATGGGGCAGGGGGGCTCTTTGCTCCCCGCTCCACGTGCTATGGGGCAGGGGGGGCTCTTTGCTCCCCCCTCCCTGTGCTATGGGGCAGGAGGCTCTTTGCACCCCCCCCTGTGCTATGGGGCAGAGGGGCTCTTTGCTCCTCCCTCCCTGTGCTATGGGGCAGGAGGCTCTTTGCTCCCCCCTCCCCGTGCTATGGGGCAGGGGGGGCTCTTTGCTCCCCCCTCCCCGTGCTATGGGGCAGGGGGGCTCTTTGCTCCCCCCTCCCCGTGCTATGGGGCAGGGGGGGATCTTTGCTCCCCCCTCCCTGTGCTATGGGGCGGGGGGGGCTCTTTGCTCCCCCCTCCCCGTGCTATGGGGCAGGGGGGGCTCTTTGCTCCCCCCTCCCCGTGCTATGGGGCAGGGGGGGATCTTTGCACCCCCTTCCACGTGCAATGGGGCAGGAGGCTCTTTGCTCCTCCCTCCCCACGCTATGGGTCCGGGGGGGGGATTTGCACACCCCCTCCCTATGCAATGGGTGGGGGGGTCCTTGCGCGCCCCGGGGGGCTGCTGTGCCGCCGTGGGGCGCACTCCCCCCCCACCCCACTGACCCCCCCCCCCCCCCCGCAGCCTCCGTGTCGGCCCCCTCCGTGTTCCCGCTGGCGCCGTGCTGCGAGGCCGCCGCGGCCGCCGCGGCCGTGGGCTGCCTGGTGAGCGGCTTCCTGCCGGCGCCGGTGTCGGTGAGCTGGAGCGGGCCGGGCGCCGGCGCCGCCGAGACCTCCGCCGCGGCGCTCGACCCGGCCACGGGGCTCTACCGCCTGAGCAGCCGGCTGCGCGTGCCGGCCGGCGCCGACGGCCCCTACACCTGCACCGTGCGGCACGCGCCCAGCGGCAGCCGCGTCCAGAGGGACGTCGAAGGTGAGCGGGGCGGCCGTGGGGCTGGGGGCGTCGGGGGGCGGCCGGGGGGCGGCCGCGGGGGGCCTGGGCCGCGCCAAGGGGGAAGGAGGCCGGCAGCAAAGAGGCCTTTCTGCAGCAGGCCGGAGGGATGCTATGGGGCGGGACGTGCCCGGGGCTCCTTGCACCAGGTGCTATGGGGCGGGAGGTTCCTGGGGCTGGTTGAACCATGTGCTATGGGGCGGGACGTCCCGTGGGGCTCACTGCAACACGTGCTATGGGGCGGGAGGTTCCTGGGGCTGGTTGAACCATGTGCTATGGGGCGGGACGTCCCGTGGGGCTCACTGCAACACGTGCTATGGGGCGGGAGATTCCTGGGGCTCGTTGAACCATGTGCTATGGGGCGGGGCGTCCCGTGGGGCTCATTGCAACACGTGCTATGGGGCGGGAGATTCCTGGGGCTCATTGCACCATGTGCTATGGGGCGGGACGTCCCATGGGGCTCCTTGCACCACGTGCTATGGGGCGGGAGGTTCCTGGGGCTCATTGCACCATGTGCTATGGGGCGGGACGTCCCCTGGGGCTCATTGCACCACGTGCTATGGGGCGGGACGTCCCGTGGGGCTCACTGCACCGCGCATGGCCCGTCCCTGTCCCAATAACTCATGAAATGAGGAAGAAATAGGGGGGGCAGAGATGAGGTTTTCTGCAACAGGCAGAGGGAGGCAATGGGGCAGGAGACCCCTGGGGCTCGTTGCACCATGTGCAGTGGGGCAGGAGACCCCCGGAGCTCGTTGCACCATGTGCAGTGGGGCAGGAGACCCCCGGGGCTCGTTGCACCGTGTGCAATGGGGCAGGAGACCCCTGGGGCTCGTTGCACCATGTGCAATGGGGCAGGAGACCCCTGGGGCTTGTTGCACCATGTGCAGTGGGGCAGGAGACCCCCGGAGCTCGTTGCACCATGTGCAGTGGGGCAGGAGACCCCCGGGGCTCGTTGCACCGTGTGCAATGGGGCAGGAGACCCCTGGGGCTTGTTGCACCATGTGCAGTGGGGCAGGAGACCCCTGGGGCTCGTTGCACCATGTGCAATGGGGCAGGAGACCCCTGGGGCTTGTTGCACCATGTGCAGTGGGGCAGGAGACCCCCGGGGCTCGTTGCACCGTGTGCAATGGGGCAGGAGACCCCTGGGGCTCGTTGCACCATGTGCAATGGGGCAGGAGACCCCCGGGGCTCGTTGCCCCACGTGCAATGGGGCAGACCCCTCCGGGGCTCGTTGCCCCACATGCAATGGGGCAGACCCCCCCCCGGGGGCTCGTTGCACCGCATGCAATGGGGCAGGAGACCCCCGGGGCTCGTTGCCCCACGTGCAATGGGGCAGACCCCCCCCCGGGGCTCGTTGCCCCACGTGCAATGGGGCAGACCCCCCCCCGGGGGCTCGTTGCCCCACGTGCAATGGGGCAGACCCCCCCCGGGGCTCGTTGCCCCACGTGCAATGGGGCAGACCCCCCCCCGGGGGCTCGTTGCACCGCGCCCGGCCCGTCCCTGTCCCAGAACCTGGTGCGAAGGGGGAAGGGAGGGGGGCCGGGGGCGCAGTGGGGCGCGCAGCGGGGCGCGGTGGGGGGGCACGGTGGGTCGGGGGGGGTCGCGGAGCCGCCCCCCACGGCCCTCGCCCTCCGCTGCGGCCCCGCAGCCTGCGGCAGCGCCGCGCTCTCGCCGCCCGCCGTGCGGGTGCTGCACTCGGCCTCCTGCGGCGCCGACTCGGTGGAGCTGCTGTGCCTGGCGTCGGGCTTCGCGCCGGCCGCCGTCTCCGTCGAGTGGCTGCTGGACGACGAGCCGGGGCTGCTGCTGGCCACCGCCGGGCGGCCGCGGCGCCAGGACGGCGCCGCCACCTTCGCCGTCTCCAGCCGCACCAACGTGTCGCGGCACGACTGGCTGGAGGGCAGGACCGTCACCTGCCGCGTGCGGCACCCCGGCACCGACACCGTCGTGCTGGACCACGCGCGACACTGCCCCGGTGAGGCGCGGCGCGGCGTGGGGCGGGCCGTGGGGCGGCGCGGCGTGGGGCGGGCCGCGGGGTCCTGCGCTGCCCCCGAGCGGGTGGCGATGCAGGGACAAGGTGGGGCAAGGCCTTGCACGGGGCTTGCGGTGATGCGTGGGGCTTGCAGTGGTGCTCGGGGCTAGCGATGGTGCGCGGGTTTGCAACGACGCAAGGCTACAACGATGCAACGCTTTGCAATGACACGTGGCTTTGCAACGATGCAATGCTTTGCAACGACGCAACGCTGCAGCGATGCAAGGCTACAACGACGCAACGCTTTGCAATAACGCAACGCTTTGCAACGACGCATGGCTTTGCAACGATGCAACGCTTTGCAATGACGCCAACGATGCAAAATGCTTTGCAATAACGCAACACTTTGCAACGATGCAACAATTTGCAATGACACGTGGCTTTGCAACGATGCAATGCTTTGCAACAACGCAACGCTTTGCAATGACGCCAACGATGCAATGCTTTGCAACGATGCAATGCTTTGCAACGACGCAACGCTTTGCGAGGATGCACGGCTTTTCCCCGGCCATGGGGCAGGCCATAGCGCAAAGGCTTTGCAGCGGCATGCGGGCTTGCAACGCTTCGAGGGTTTCCAGTGCTGCGAGGGTTTGCAACACCACAAGGGTTTGCAACACCACAAGGGTTTGCAACGCCACAAAGAGTTTGCAACGCTGCAAGGGTTTGCATTGCTGCACGGTTTGCAACGCCGCACGGTTTGCATCGCTGCACGGTTGGCAGCGGCGCGGGGTGGCAGCGGGGTCGCGGCGGCACCTTCCCGCCGCCCCCCGTCTCAGGCGCCCGGCGCGGCCCGGCAGGCGCCGAGAGCCGCTGCACCAGCAGCGTCGCGACCTTCGTGCTGCCGCCGAGCCCGGCGGGCCTCTACGTGCGGCGGGACGCCAAGCTGCGCTGCGTCGCCGTCAACCTGCCCAGCGACAGCGGCCTGCAGCTCTCCTGGAGCCGCGAGCGCCCCGGCGCCCTGCTGCCCGACTCGCTGGAGCTGCGCGAGCAGTTCAACGGCACCTTCACGGCCAGCAGCGCCCTGGCCGTGGCCACCGAGGACTGGGAGGCCGGCGAGCGCTTCACCTGCACCGTGCGCCACGAGGAGCTGCCCGTGCCCCTCTCCAAGTCCGTCGCCCGGCGCTCAGGTGGGTCCCCACCGCGGCCGCCGTGGTCCTCACCACCTCCGTGGTCCATGCCATGGGCGTCGTGGTCCTCACCATGCGTGTCGTGGTCCTCGCCGCGGGTGTCGTGGTCCTCACCACCTCCATGGTCCATGCTGTGGGCGTCGTGGTCCTCACCATGGGCGTCGTGGTCCTCACCACCTCCGTGGTCCATGCCGTGGGCGTCGTGGTCCTCACCATGGGTGTCGTGGTCCTCGCCACGGGCGTCGTGGTCCTCACCACCTCCATGGTCCATGCTGTGGGCGTCGTGGTCCTCACCATGGGCGTTGTGGTCCTCACCACCTCCGTGGTCCATGCCATGGGCATCATGGTCCTCGCCATGATGGGTGGCGGGATGGGTGGAGGCCTGGCTGGAGCACATAGACATGGAGGGATGGGTGAAAGAATGGATGGAGAGATGGATGGAGGGATGGATGGCAGGACGGACGGAGGGATGGATGGAAGGAGGGATAGA
This sequence comes from Rhea pennata, assembly GCF_028389875.1. Lineage (NCBI taxonomy): Eukaryota > Metazoa > Chordata > Aves > Rheiformes > Rheidae > Rhea > Rhea pennata. The sequence goes on along the minus strand of NC_084699.1, from coordinate 162,317 downwards.
AGGATGGATGGAGGGATGGGTGGAGAGATGGATGGAGAGAGGTCCTCGCTGTGGACGTTGTGGTCCTCATCACCTCCATGGTCTGCGCTGTGGGCGCCGTGGTCCTTGCCATGGGCGTTGTGGTCCTCACCATGGGCATCATGGCCCTCACCTCCACCGCGGTCCTCACCATGGCCGTCATAGTCCCCACTACAGCTGCCATGGTACTCGCTACCACCATGATCCCCCCCACCGCTGCACCACCGCCATGGTTCTCACCACCACCATGGCCCCACCACCGCCATGGTCCTCACCACCGCCGTGATCCTCACCGTGGCCGTGGTCCCCACCACCACCATGGTCCTCACCACCATCGTGGTCCCACCACTGCCGTGGTCCCCACCACCACCATGGTCTTCACCACCATCGTGGTCCCATCACTGCCGTGGTCCCCACCACCACCATGGTCCTCACCACCATCGTGGTCCCACCAATGTTGTGGTCCTCACCACTACCATGGCCCCACCACCGCCGTGATCCTCACTATGGCCATGGTCCCCTCCACCACCACGGCACCACCATGGCCCCACCACCGCCGAGGTCCCCACCGCGGCCGTGGCTGACGGTGCCCCCCACCCGCCCGCAGGCAAGGCCTCGCCGCCCAGCGTCTTCGCCCTGCCGCCCAGCCCTGAGGAGCTGTCGCAGCCCGACGTGACCCTCACCTGCCTGGTGCGGGGCTTCTACCCGGAGAACGTCGACGTGCAGTGGCTGAAGAACCACAACGCCGTGCCGGCCGGCGCCGCCATCACCACGCCGCCGCTCCGCGAGCGCCCCGGCGACTCCTCCTTCTTCGTGTACAGCAAGCTGACGGTGCCGCGCGCCAGCTGGGAGGACAGGGCCTCCTACGCCTGCATGGTGGTGCACGAGGCCCTGCCGCTGAAGTTCACCCAGCGCCTGCTGCAGAAGAGCCCCGGTAAATAGCCGCCGGCGCCGGCGCTTCGCCGCCTGTAAATACCCTCCGCGGCTCCCAGCTCCGCCCCGGCCCCTTCCTCCAATAAAGCCGAAGCAACCTGGTCTCGCAGCGCCGGGTCTCCGCCAGCGTGGTGTCTTTGCAGGGGGGCGCGGGGGTCCCCATGAGGAGGTCGGGGGGGGGAGTTGCAGCCCAGGGGCACGTTTGCAACCTGGGGACAAGTTTTCAACACAGGGGCATCTCTGATTGATGGGTTGGTTGGTCGGTTGGATGATGGGTTGATTGGATGGATGAGGGGTTGTTTGGATGGATGAATGGGTGAGGAGTTGATTGGATGGATGAGGGACTGGTTGGATGGATGGTTGCATGGATGGATGCTTGGTTGATTGATGGGTTGGTTGGATGGATGATGGGTTGGTTGGGTGGATGGTTGGTTGGATGGATGCTTGGTTGATTGATGGGTTGGGTGGACGGTTGGATGGATGAATGGTTAATTGGTTGGTTGGTTGATTGGTTGGTTGGTTGGTTGCATGGTTCATTGGCTGGTTGCTTGGCTGCTTGGTTGGATGGTTCATTGGCTGCGTGGTTGGATGGATGGATGAATGGTTCATTGGTTGATTGGCTGGTTGGTTGATGGGCTGGTTGGATGGATGGTTCATTGGTTGGTTCATTGGTTGGTTGGTTGGAGGGAGGGATGGATGGATGGACGGACAGAAGGCTGAGCGGTTGCTTATGGCGAGTTGGCTGGTTCATTGGTCGCTGTTCTGGTTGGCCAGTGGCTGGCTGGTGGGATGGCTCAGTGCTTCGAGGGGCTGCTGGGCTGGGGGGCGGCGGTGGCCGGGCGCCAGCCGGCTGGGCAGCAACGGCGGGTTGGTGCCCTCCGTAGAGGGCACCGGGATGACAGTGGTGGCTGGGCCGAGGGAGGTGGAAACAGCGATGGTTGTTGGGAAAGAGAAGGGTTGATAGGAAGGACGGATGGTTGACTGGGGGGACGGGTGGGTGGGGGCCTGGCTGGAGCATGTAGACATGGAGGGATGGGTGAAGGAATGGATGGAGAGATGGATGGAGGGATGGATGGCAGGACGGACGGAGGGATGGATGGAAGGATGGAAGGAGGGATGGGTGGAGAGATGGATGGTGGGATGGATGGCAGGATGGATGGAGGGATGGATGGAAGGAGAGATGGAAGGATAGATGGAGGGATGGGTGGAGGAATGGATGGAGGGATGGATGGCAGGACAGATGGAGGGATGGATGGAAGGAGAGATGGAAGGATAGATGGAGAGATGGGTGGAGGAATGGATGGAGGGAGGGATGGATGGTGGGATGGATGGCAGGACAGATGGAGGGATGGATGGAAGGATGAATGGAAGGATGGATGGACAGTGGGGTAGGTGATGGGATGGATGGATGGAGGTATGGATGGAGAGGTGGATGGAGAGATGGAAGGAGGGATGGGTGGAGAGATGGATGGAGGAATGGATGGATAGAGGGATGGAGGGATGGAAGGAGCGATGGACGGGGAGCTGGGTGGGGCGATAGATGGAAGGATGGAGAAATGGAAGGAGGGAGGGATGGAAGGATGGATGGAGGGATGGATGGAGGGATGGAAGGATGGATGGACGGTGGGGTAGGTGGTGGGATGGATGACGGGATGGAAGGAGAGATGGATGATGGCAGGATGGACAGAGGGATGGACGGTGGGATGGATGGTGGGATGGATGGTGGGATGGATGGATGAAGGGATGGATGGGGATGGACAGATGGACGGAGGGATGGACGGGGGGGTCAGGGGGGGGCGAGTGGCTCCGCCCCCCGGCCCTGATGCCCCCCGTGTCTCCCCCCACCCCACGGCGCAGAGCTGGCCCTGATGGACACGAGCTGCCCGGACGAGGGCGACGAGGACCTGGACGGGCTCTGGGCCACCATCGCCGTCTTCATCACCCTCTTCCTCCTCAGCGTCTGCTACAGTGCCACCGTCACCCTCTTCAAGGTGAGCTGGGGCGCAGGGGGCCGCCGTGGGGCTGCCGTGGGGCCGCCGTGGGGCCGCCCTGCCCCACTGCTGACCCCCACCCCCGGCCCCACAGGTCAAGTGGCTGGTGGCCACTGTGCTGCAGCTGCGGCAGGGCCGCGCCGGCGTCCCGGGCAAGGACGGCGTGTAGCCCCACGGCGCACGCCCCACGGTGCGCGCCCCACGGCGAGCGCCCCACGGCGACCACCCTGCAGCTGCTCCGCGACTGCCCCCACGGCTGCCCCACGGGTGCACCACGGCCGGCCCGTGTGTGCCCCGCACCTGCTCTGCGACTGCCCCACAACCACCCCATGTCTGCCCCACAGCCACCCCACATCTGCCCCATAACCGCCCACATCTGCCCCACAACTGTTCTGCACCTGCCCCACAACCACCCCACAGCTGCCCCACATGTGCCCTGCATCTGCCCTGTGACTGCCCCCCATTTGACCCACAGATGTCCTGCGGCCACCCTGCATCTACCCACATCTGCCCCACAGCCGCCCCACAACTACTCCACATCTGCCCCCCATCTGCCCCGTGTTTGCACCATGGCTGGCCCACGTGTGCCCCACATCTGCCCCACAACTGCCGCACGTCTGCCCCACAACTGCCCTGCACACACCCCACACCTGTCCCACATGTTCCCCCCACCCCACACGCCTGCCCTGTACATCCCCTCGCCCCCCCGCCCCTCCAAGCCCCCCACATCCCCCGCCCCACACATCTCCCCCAGACCCACACGTCCCCCAGTGCCACACATACCCCCCCCAGCCCCATATGTCTCCCCCAGCCCCACACATCCTCCTGTCTTACACATCCCCTCCAGCCCCACACGTCCCCCTGCCCCACACGTCCCCCCACCCCACATGTCCCCCCACCCCACACATCACCCAGCCCCCTCGCTCCCTCACCGCGCATGCCCCCCCCCGTTCCCCCCGCCCCACACACCCCCCCGCCCCACATGTTCCCCAGCCCCCCCCGCACCCCCCCCACGCATGTCCCCCCTGCCCCACACCCCCCCCGCCCCACACGTCTTCCCCCTCCGGCGCCTGTTTTGTATTTTGGGGCGTTTTCACAACAAACAAAGAGAAACCGGAGCGGGGAGAAGAACCCGCGTCGGCTCCGCTGGGGGGCGCCGGGGGGGCGGGGGGGGGGCGCTATGGGGCGGGGGGGGGGCGCCAAGGGGCCGTGCTAGGGGGCGCCATAGGGCGAGAGGGTGCCGCTGGGGGGCGCTATGGGGCGGGATCGGCGCCATGGGGCGGTGCTGGGAAGCGCTATGGGGCGGGGGGGGGGGAGCAGCCGGGGGGCGGTATGGGACGGGGGTGGTGCCATGGGGCGCTATGGGGTGGGGGGCGCCGCCGGGGGGGGCCGGGGGCGGCGCTGGGGGGCGCTATGGGGCCACAGGGCGCCGCCGGGGGGCGCAATGGGGCGGGGGATGGCACCATGGGGCGCTATGGGGTGGGGGAGGGACGGTGCTATGGGGAGGAGGGGGCGGCGCTGTGGGGCGCTATGGGGGGCGCGGTGAATGGGGCGGGGGAGCGGCGCTATGGGGCCACAGGGCGCCGCCGGGGGGCGCTATGGGGCCGCAGCAGTGGACCGCCATGGGGCAACGGCGGATGTCGCCATGGGGCGGGCGGCGCGGGGGGTCCCCGGGGACGCCGTGGGGCAGGCGCCTCCCCGCCGTGGGGCGGGGGCGAAAGGGGAAGTTGGCGGCGGCCGCGGCTGCATTTGCCGGCGCCGTGGGGCAGGGACGGGCGTGGGGCGCCGCCATGGGGACGCTGAGGGGCAGAGTCGTGGGGCCGAGCTGTGGGGCAGAGCCGTGGGGCCGAGCCTTGGGGCGGAGGCGTGGGGCGACGTGCAGCGGAGCTGTGGGGCCACCGTGGGGCCGCCCGCAGGTAGGTCGCTGCACCGGACACCTGGGCCCTCCTGGGGGGCCGGGAGCTGTGGGGCACCAGCGGGGGGGTGGGGGGCTGCTGTGGACTGGGAGTCCCGAAGGCAGAGGGAGCTGTGGGGCAGGGGGAGCTATGGGTCAGGGGAGCTATAGGGCTGGGGAGCTATGGGGCTGGGGGAGCTATGGAGCAGGGGGAGCGATGGGGAAGGGGACCTATAGGGTAGGGAGATACGGGGCAGGGAGAGCTATGGGGCAGGGGAGCTGTAGAGCAGGTGTAGCTATGGGGCAGGAAGCAATGGGGCAGGGGGAGCTATGGGGCAGGGAGCTACGGGGCTGGAGGAGCTATGGGGACAGGGAGCTATCGGAAAGGGTGAGCTATGGGGCAGGAATCTATGGGACAGGGAGCTACAGGATAGGGGGAGCTATGGGGCAGGGAGCTATGGGGCTGGAGGAGCTATGGGGCAGGAGCTCTAGGGCTGAGAGAGCTATGGGGCAGGGGTAGCTGTGGTGCTGGAGGAGCTATGGGGCAGGGAGCTATGGGGCAGGGGGTAGCTATGGGGTAGGGGTAGCTATGGGGCAGGGAGCTATGGTGCTGGAGGAGCTATGGGGCAGGGAGCTATAGGGCAGGGAGGTATGGGGCAAGGGTAGCTATGGGGTAGGGGTAGCTATAGCACAGGAAGCTATGGTGCTGGAGGAGCTATGGGGCAGGGAGCTATGGGGCGGGGTAGCTATGGGCAGGGAGCTATAGGACAGGGAGCTACGGGCAGGGAGATCTATGGGACGGAGGCAGCTATAGGACAGGGAGGTATGGGGCAGGGGTAGCTATGGGGCAGGTGTAGCTATTGGAGCAGGGAGCTATGGGGCTGGAGGAGCTATGGGGCAGGGAGCTATAGGGCAGGGAGTATGGGACAGGGGTAGCTATGGGGCAGGGGTAGCTATGGGGCAGAGGCAGCTATAGGACAGGGAGGTATGGGGCAGGGATAACTACAGGGCAGGGGTAGCTATGGGCAGGGAGGTTTAGGGCTGAGGGAGCTATAGGGCAGGGAGCTATAGGGCAGGGAGATCTATGAGGCAGGCAGCTATTGGACAGGGAGGTATGGGGCAGGGGTAGCATTGGGGTAGGGGTAGCTATGGGGCAGGGAGCTATAGGGCAGGGAGATATGGGATGGCAGGAGCTGTGGGGCTGGGGGAGCTATAGGGCAGGGAGATCTATGGGGCAGGGAGCTATAGGGCAGGGAGAGCTATGGGTCTGGGGGAGCTATAGGGCAGGGAGGTATGGGGCAGGGGTAGCTATGGGGTGGGGGTAGCTATAGGGCAGGGAGCTATAGGGCAGGGAGATATGGGATGGCAGGAGCTGTGGGGCTGGGGGAGCTATAGGGCAGGGAGATCTATGGGGCAGGGGTAGCTATGGGGTGGAGGTAGCTATGGGGCAGGGAGCTATGGTGCTGGAGGAGCTATGGGGCAGGGGTAGCTATGGAGTAGGGCGAGCTATGGCGCAGGGAGCTATGGTGCTTGAGGAGCTGTGGGGCAGGGAGCTATGGGGCAGGGGTAGCTATGGGTAGGGGTAGCTATGGCGCAGGGAGCTATGGTGCTGGAGGAGCTGTGGGGCAGGGAGCTAAGGGCAGGGAGATCTATGGGACGGAGGCAACTATAGGACAGGGAGGTATGGGGCAGGGGTAGCTATGGGGCAGGGAGCTATAGGGCAGGGAGATATGGGATGGCAGGAGCTGTGGGGCTGGGGGAGCTATAGGGCAGGGAACTACAGGGCAGGGAGATCTTTGGGGCGGAGGCAGCTATAGGGCAGGGAGGTATGGGGCAGGGGTAGCTATGGGGCAGGGAGTTATTGGAAAGGGTGTGCTATGGGACAGGGAGCTATGGGGTGGAGGAGCTATACGGTAGGGAGATCTATGGGGCAGGGAGCTATAGGGCAGGGAGATGTGGAGTAGCAGGAGCTATGGTGCTGGAGGAGCTATAGGGCAGGGCGCTATGGGGCAGGGAGCTATGGGGCAGGGACCTATAGGGCTGGGGTAGCTATGGGACAGGGAGTTATGGGGCACAGGGAGTTATAGGGCAGGAAGTTATAGGGCTGGGGGATCTCTGGGGCAGGGAGTTACAGGTTTGGGGTAGTTATAGGGCAGGGAGTTATGGGGCACAGGGAGTTACAGGGCAAGGGTAGCTATTGGGCAGGGAGCTATGGGGCAGGGGCAGCTATAGGCAGGAAGTTAGAGGGCATGGGGATCTCTGGGGCAGGGAGTTATAGGGCTGGGGTAGTTATAGGGCAGGGAGTTATGGGGCACAGGGAGTTATAGGGCAGGGGTAACTATTGGGCGGGGAGCTATGGGGCAGGGTCAGCTATAGGGCCGGGAGTTATAGGGCATGGGGAGCTCTGGGGCAGGGAGTTATAGGGCAGCGGTAGCTATAGGGCGGGGAGCTATGGGGCAGGGTCAGCTATAGGCAGGGAGTTATAGGGCATGGGGAGCTCTGGGGCAGGGAGTTATAGGGCAGGGGTAGCTATAGGGTGGGGAGCTATGGGGCAGGGTCAGCTATAGGCAGGGAGTTATAGGGCATGGGGAGCTCTGGGGCAGGGGGTCCCTATAGGGCCTATGGGGCCCCTTGGAGGGGCAGCGGGGGGGGGGGGGGAGTTCGGTGAGAAAAGGGCAAATTTGGGTGCCGGGAGCCGCCGTTTGGGTGCAAAAGGCGGGATTTTGGGGGCAGACGGAGCATCCCGGGCGCCCAGCGCTGCGTTTTGGGGGCAGACGGAGCATCCCGGGTGCCCAGCGCTGCGTTTTGGGGCAGACGGAGCATCCCGGGCGCCCAGCGCTGCGTTTTGGGGGCAGACGGAGCATCCCGGGTGCCCAGCGCTGCGTTTGGGGGCAGACGGAGCATCCCGGGTGCCCAGCGCTGCGTTTTGGGGCAGACGGAGCATCCCGGGCGCCCAGCGCTGCGTTTTGGGGGCAGACGGAGCATCCCGGGTGCCCAGCGCTGCGTTTTGGGGGCAGACGGAGCATCCCGGGTGCCCAGCGCTGCGTTTTGGGGGCAGACGGAGCATCCCGGGCGCCCAGCACTGCGTTTTGGGAGCAGACGGAGCATCCCGGGCGCCCAGCGCTGCGTTTTGGGGCAGACGGAGCATCCCGGGCGCCCAGCGCTGCGTTTTGGGGGAGACGGAGCATCCCGGGCGCCCAGCGCTGCGTTTTGGGGGCAGACGGAGCATCCCGGGTGCCCAGCGCTGCGTTTTGGGGGCAGACGGAGCATCCCGGGTGCCCAGCGCTGCGTTTTGGGGCAGACGGAGCATCCCGGGCGCCCAGCGCTGCGTTTTGGGGGCAGACGGAGCATCCCGGGTGCCCAGCGCTGCGTTTTGGGGGCAGACGGAGCATCCCGGGCGCCCAGCGCTGCGTTTTGGGGCAGACGGAGCATCCCGGGTGCCCAGCGCTGCGTTTTGGGGGCAGACGGAGCATCCCGGGCGCCCAGCGCTGCGTTTTGGGGCAGACGGAGCATCCCGGGTGCCCAGCGCTGCGTTTTGGGGCAGACGGAGCATCCCGGGTGCCCAGCGCTGCGTTTTGGGGGCAGACGGAGCATCCCGGGCGCCCAGCGCTGCGTTTTGGGCGCAGACGGAGCATCCCGGGCGCCCAGCGCTGCGTTTTGGGGGCAGACGGAGCATCCCGGGCGCCCAGCGCTGCGTTTTGGGGGCAGACGGAGCATCCCGGGTGCCCAGCGCTGCGTTTTGGGGCAGACGGAGCATCCCGGGTGCCCAGCGCTGCGTTTGGGGGCAGACGGAGCATCCCGGGTGCCCAGCGCTGCGTTTTGGGGGCAGACGGAGCATCCCGGGCGCCCAGCGCTGCGTTTTGGGGGCAGACGGAGCATCCCGGGTGCCCAGCGCTGCGTTTTGGGGGCAGACGGAGCATCCCGGGTGCCCAGCGCTGCGTTTTGGGGGCAGACGGAGCATCCCGGGTGCCCAGCGCTGCGTTTTGGGGGCAGACGGAGCATCCCGGGTGCCCAGCGCTGCGTTTTGGGGCAGACGGAGCATCCCGGGTGCCCAGCGCTGCGTTTTGGGAGCAGACGGAGCATCCCGGGTGCCCAGCGCTGCGTTTTGGGGCAGACGGAGCATCCCGGGTGCCCAGCGCTGCGTTTGGGGGCAGACGGAGCATCCCGGGCGCCCAGCGCTGCGTTTTGGGGGCAGACGGAGCATCCCGGGTGCCCAGCGCTGCGTTTTGGGGGCAGACGGAGCATCCCGGGTGCCCAGCGCTGCGTTTTGGGGCAGACGGAGCATCCCGGGTGCCCAGCGCTGCGTTTTGGGGGCAGACGGAGCATCCCGGGCGCCCAGCGCTGCGTTTTGGGGGCAGACGGAGCATCCCGGGCGCCCAGCGCTGCGTTTTGGGGGCAGACGGAGCATCCCGGGCGCCCAGCGCTGCGTTTTGGGGGAGACGGAGCATCCCGGGCGCCCAGCGCTGCGTTTTGGGGGCAGACGGAGCATCCCGGGCGCCCAGCGCTGCGTTTTGGGGGCAGACGGAGCATCCCGGGTGCCCAGCGCTGCGTTTTGGGGGCAGACGGAGCATCCCGGGTGCCCAGCGCTGCGTTTTGGGGCAGACGGAGCATCCCGGGCGCCCAGCGCTGCGTTTTGGGGGCAGACGGAGCATCCCGGGTGCCCAGCGCTGCGTTTTGGGGGCAGACGGAGCATCCCGGGCGCCCAGCGCTGCGTTTTGGGGGCAGACGGAGCATCCCGGGTGCCCAGCGCTGCGTTTTGGGGCAGACGGAGCATCCCGGGCGCCCAGCGCTGCGTTTTGGGGGCAGACGGAGCATCCCGGGCGCCCAGCGCTGCGTTTTGGGCGCAGACGGAGCATCCCGGGTGCCCAGCGCTGCGTTTTGGGCGCAGACGGAGCATCCCGGGTGCCCAGCGCTGCGTTTTGGGGCAGACGGAGCATCCCGGGTGCCCAGCGCTGCGTTTTGGGGCAGACGGAGCATCCCGGGCGCCGAGCGCTGCGTTTGGGGGCAGACGGAGCATCCCGGGCGCCCAGCGCTGCGTTTTGGGGCAGACGGAGCATCCCGGGTGCCCAGCGCTGCGTTTTGGGGGCAGACGGAGCATCCCGGGCGCCCAGCGCTGCGTTTTGGGAGCAGACGGAGCATCCCGGGTGCCCAGCGCTGCGTTTTGGGGCAGACGGAGCATCCCGGGTGCCCAGCGCTGCGTTTTGGGAGCAGACGGAGCATCCCGGGTGCCCAGCGCTGCGTTTGGGGGCAGACGGAGCATCCCGGGCGCCCAGCGCTGCGTTTTGGGGGAGACGGAGCATCCCGGGTGCCCAGCGCTGCGTTTTGGGGCAGACGGAGCATCCCGGGTGCCCAGCGCTGCGTTTTGGGGGCAGACGGAGCATCCCGGGTGCCCAGCGCTGCGTTTTGGGGGCAGACGGAGCATCCCGGGCGCCCAGCGCTGCGTTTTGGGGGCAGACGGAGCATCCCGGGCGCCCAGCGCTGCGTTTTGGGGGAGACGGAGCATCCCGGGCGCCCAGCGCTGCGTTTTGGGGGCAGACGGAGCATCCCGGGTGCCCAGCGCTGCGTTTTGGGGGCAGACGGAGCATCCCGGGTGCCCAGCGCTGCGTTTTGGGGCAGACGGAGCATCCCGGGCGCCCAGCGCTGCGTTTTGGGGGCAGACGGAGCATCCCGGGTGCCCAGCGCTGCGTTTTGGGGCAGACGGAGCATCCCGGGCGCCCAGCGCTGCGTTTTGGGGGCAGACGGAGCATCCCGGGTGCCCAGCGCTGCGTTTTGGGGCAGACGGAGCATCCCGGGCGCCCAGCGCTGCGTTTTGGGCGCAGACGGAGCATCCCGGGCGCCCAGCGCTGCGTTTTGGGGCAGACGGAGCATCCCGGGTGCCCAGCGCTGCGTTTTGGGGGCAGATGGAGCATCCCGGGTGCCCAGCGCTGCGTTTGGGGGCAGACGGAGCATCCCGGGCGCCCAGCGCTGCGTTTTGGGGCAGACGGAGCATCCCGGGTGCCCAGCGCTGCGTTTTGGGGGCAGACGGAGCATCCCGGGCGCCCAGCGCTGCGTTTTGGGGCAGACGGAGCATCCCGGGTGCCCAGCGCTGCGTTTTGGGGGCAGACGGAGCATCCCGGGTGCCCAGCGCTGCGTTTTGGGGCAGACGGAGCATCCCGGGTGCCCAGCGCTGCGTTTTGGGGCAGACGGAGCATCCCGGGTGCCCAGCGCTGCGTTTTGGGGCAGACGGAGCATCCCGGGCGCCCAGCGCTGCGTTTTGGGGCAGACGGAGCATCCCGGGTGCCCAGCGCTGCGTTTTGGGGGCAGACGGAGCATCCCGGGCGCCCAGCGCTGTGTTTTGGGGGGCAGACGGAGCATCCCGGGCGCCCAGCACTGCGTTTTGGGCGCAGCGGTCGCCGACCCCGTCCCCCCCTCCCTCCGCAGCCCGGACCACGTCGCCGTCCGTCTTCCCGCTGCGTCACTGCGGCAGCAGCTCCTCCGAGATCGTCGTCGGCTGCTTCGTCAGCGACTACCTCCCGGAGCCCGTGCGGGTGCAGTGGGACAGCGGCAGGGCCCACGGGCGCCCCCTCACCTTCCCCGCCGTCCGGAAACCTTCCTCCGGCCTCCTCAGCCTCAGCAGCCAGCTCACGCTGCCGGCCACTGGCGTCGAAGGCGTCTCCTGCACCGTGTCCCACCCGCCGTCCGGCTACAAGAAGACCATGAATGTTAACGGTAGGCACGGCCGCGCGCGCCTTCGGGTGCGCTGCAGGCGCCCTGAGCTGCATTGCACACAGATTTGCATTGCAATTTCCTCGAGTTGCATGGCACACGCAGATTTGCATTGCAAGCGCCCTGAGCTGCGTTGCACACACGGATTTGCACTGCAGGTGCCCCAAGCTGCATTGCACGTGCAGATTTGCATTGCAGTTTCCTCGAGTTGCGTTGCACACACAGATTTGCACTGCAAGTGCCTCGAGTTGCATTGCACATGCACATTTGCATTGCAAGCGCCCTGAGCTGCATTGCACACATGGATTTGCATTGCAAGTGCACCGAGCTGCATTGCATATGCAGATTTGCATTGCAATCATCTTGAGCTGCATTGCACACACAGATCTGCATTGCAAGTGCCTTGAGCAGCATTGCACACATAGACTTGCATTGCAAGTGCCCCGAGCTGCATTGCACACATAGACTAGCGTTGCAAGCACCTCGAGTTGCATTGCAAGTGCAGATTTGCATTGCAAGCACCTTGAGCTGCACTGCACGCGCAGATTTGCATTGCAAGTGCCCCGAGCTGCATTGCACACATAGACTTGCGTTGCAAGCACCTTGAGTTGCATTGCAAGTGCAGATTTGCACTGCAAGCACCTTGAGCTGCACTGCACGCGCAGATTTGCATTGCAAGTGCCCCGAGCTGCATTGCACACATAGACTTGTGTTGCAAGCACCTTGAGTTGCATTGCAAGTGCAGATTTGCATTGCAAGCACCTTGAGTTGCATTGCACACACAGGTCTGTGTTGCAAGCACCTCGAGTTGCATTGCAAGTGCAGATTTGCACTGCAAGCACCTTGAGCTGCATTGCACGCGCAGATTTGCATTGCAAGCGCCTTGAGCTGCATTGCACACATAGACTTGCGTTGCAAGCACCTTGAGTTGCATTGCACACACAGATCTGCATTGCAAGCACCTCGTGTTGCATTGCAAGTGCAGATTTGCACTGCAAGCGCCCCGAGCTGCATTGCAAGTGCTCTGAGTCGCGTTGCCGGCGCAGCTCTGCGCTGCCAGCGTGCTGCTGCAGCACCAGCGCCCTGCGCTTGGCTGCTCCTGTGCCGCGCCGGGCGTTGCATCGCTCCGTCGTTGCAGTGCCAAGGGGTCGCGCTGGGTTGCGCTGCAACCGCGCAGTGGTCGCATTGCGCTCCTTTGCTCCCACCGTGGTGCAGCTGGGTTGAAATCGGCTCATTTTGGGTTGAAATTGGCTCATTCTGGGTTGAAATTGGCTCATCTCGGGTTGCAATGGGGTCACGCTGGGTTGCAATGGGGTCACGTGGCAACCGCACTGCGTCGCACTGCGATCGCTCTGCGTTGCGTCGCTCTTCCATTGCAGTGCAGCTGGGCCCCGCTGCGGGTTGCAGTTGGGCTGGTTTGGGGTTGAAATTGGGTCATTTGGGGATTGCAATTGGGTCATTTGAGGGTTGTAATTGGGCCACTTTGGGTCGCAATCAGGCCATTTGGGGTTGCAATTGAACCATTTTGGGTTAAAGGTTGTAATTTGGCCACTTTGGGTTGTAATTGGGCCATTCGGGGTTGAAATCAAGTCATTAAAGGTTGTAATTTGGCCACTTTGGGTTGAAATTGGGCAATTTTGGGGTTGCAATTGGGCCATTTTGGGTTGAAATTGGGCCATTAAGGGTTGTAATTTGGCCACTTTGTGTTGCAGTTGGCAATTTTGAGTTGCAACTGGGCCATTTGGGTTGCAGTTGGCAATTCTGAGTTGCAATTGAGCCATTTGGGTTTGCAACTGGGCCACTTTGGGTTGCAACTGGGCCATTTGGGTTGCAGTTGGGCCACTTTGGGTTGCAATTGAGCCATTTGGGTTTGCAATTGGCCACTTTGGGTCGCAGTTGGGCCACTTTGGGTTGCATCTGGGCCGTTCTGGGTTGGGTTCGGGCCGCCGGGGGTTGCGACTTCGCGTCGCACCGGCGGCGGGAGGGGGCTCGCCGCATTTACCGCCGCCGCATCCCCGCCGCTGCCGCCCTGACGCCGCCGCCGCGCCGCCGCGCCTCTCGCTCGCCCGCAGGAGGTGGGACGCCAGTGCCGCCCACCGTCCGCCTGCTCTACGCCTGCAGCCCCGGGACCGTCCAGCTCGTCTGCTTCATCTCCCGCTTCTACCCCAAAGCGGTGCGGGTGGAGTGGCTGGTGGACGGCGAGCCCACGCAGCTGCCGTCGCAGCAAAGCACCCCGCAGCCCGACGCCGGCGGCCGCACCTTCAGCACCAGCAGCCAGGTGAACGTCTCCGCCGCCGACTGGCAGGACAAGAGCTACGGCTGCCGGGTCTCGCACGCCAGCACCGGCACCGTGCTGGAGGAGAACGCCCGCAAGTGCCCAGGTGAGCCCCGGCGGCCGGGCCGGCCGCGCGCCGCAGGCTCCAGCTGCACGCACGGGACCGCCGGAGAGGTTTGGTGCATGCAGGAGGGGTTTGGTGCATGCATGGGTGTGCAGGAGAGTTTTGGTGCATGCAGGAGGGGTTTGGTGCATGCACAAGCACACAGGAGAGGTTTGGTGCATGCATGGGTGTGCAGGAGAGTTTTGGTGCATGCAGGAGGGGTTTGGTGCATGCACGAGCATGCAGGAGAGTTTTAGTGCATGCATGAGTGTGCAGGAGAGGCTTGGTGCATGCACGGGAGTGCAGGAGAGCTTTGGTGCATGCAGGAGGGGTTTGGTGCATGCACGAGTGTGCAGGAGAGGTTTTAGAGCACACACAAGCGTGCAGAGAACCTTTGGGTGCATGCACATGTGTGCAGGAGAGCTTTAAGGCCATGCACAAGCATGCAGGGAAGTCCGGGTGCGTGCACAAGCGTGCGAGCAAGCCCTGGGTGGATGCAGAAGTGCCCAGACGAGGCTATAGGGCGCGCATGGGCGTGCAAGCGAGCCGTGGGTGCATGCACAACCACACAGACGAGGTTTTGGAGCACGCGGGGGAGCCTTGAGGTCCCTGCAAAAGCATGCTGGCAAGCCTAGGTGGGTGCACGAGCGTGCAAGCGAGCGTGGGGTGCGTGCAGGAGCATGCAGGTGAAGCACAGCGTGCACAAGCACACAGGTGAGCTTCGGTGCACGCACGAGCACGGAGAGGAGCTTTGGGTGGATGCAGGAGTGTGCAAGGAAGCTCTGGGTGGACGCACAAGCATGCAAACAGGCTCTGGGTGGGTGCATGAGTATGCAAGCCGGCTCTGGGTGGCTGCAGGAGCATGCATGGAAGCTGTGGGTGGATGCACGAGCGTGTGAGCTGGCTCTGGGCGGGCACACGAGTGTGCGAGGAGGCTCTGAGTGGATGCACGAGCATGTGAGCCAGCTCTGGGCCGTTGCACGAGCGTGCGAGGAGGCTCTGGGTGGATGCACGAGCGTGCGAGGCGGCTCTGGGTGGGTGCACAGGTGTGCAAGGAAGCTGTGGGTGAATGCACGGGCGTGCAAGCCGGCTCGGGCGGACGCTGACGGCCGCCCCGCGCAGGCGGCAGCCCGGCGGACGCCAGCGGCATCCGGCTCTTCGTGCTGCCGCCGAGCCCCTCGGAGCTCTACATGTCGCAGTCGCCGCGGCTCCTGTGCCTGGTCTCCAACCTGCCCAGCGACGAGGGGCTGCGGGTGAGCTGGGCGCGGGAGCGCGCCGGGCCGCTGAGCCCGCAGCCGCTGCAGCTGCGCGAGCAGCTCAACGGCACCTTCACGGCCCGGAGCGAGCTGCCCATCTCCACGCGCGCCTGGGACGAGGGCGAGACCTTCACCTGCACCGTGAGCCACAGCGAGCTCCCGGCGCCGCTCAGCCGCACCGTCGACAGGCAGTTCGGTAGGTGCCTGCGTCGCACCGAGCGCGGTGCATCCCGCCGGCGTCGTGCCGAGCGTGGTGCATCCCGCCGGCGTCGTGCGTCCCGCTTGCCTTGCTCCAAGCGCGGAGCGTCCCGCCGGCGATGAGCCGAGCGCGGTGCGTCCCGCTGCCGTTGTGCATCCTGCTGCCGTGGCCCCGAGCGCGGTGCATCCCGCCGGCGTCGTGCGTCCCGCTTGCCTTGCTCCGAGCATGCTGCATCCCGCTGCCATCGTGCCGAGCGTGGTGCATCCCGCCGGCGTCGTGCATCCCACTGCCGTCGTGCTGAGCGCACTGATTCCTGCTGCCGCAGCCTCGAGCGCGCTGCATCCTGCCGGCACCGTGCTGAGCGCGCTGCGTCCCGCTTGCCTTGCTCCGAGCGTGGTGCATCCTGCTGCCATCGTGCCGAGCGCGGTGCATCCCGCCGGCATCATGTGTCCCGCTTGCCTTGCTCCGAGCGTGCTCCGTCCTGCTGCCGTGGCCCTGAGCGCGCTGCGTCCTGCCGGCATCATGCCGAGCGCGGTGCATCCCGTCGGCATCGTGCATCCCGCTTGCCTTGCTCCGAGCGCGGTGCATCCTGCCGGCGTCGTGCCGAGCGCGGAGCATCCCACCGGCATCGTGCGTCCCGCTTGCCTTGCTCCGAGCATGGAGCATCCCGCTGCCGTGGCCCTGAGCGCGCTGCGTCCCGCTTGCCTTGCACTGAGCACGCTGCATCCCGCTGGCATCGTGCATCCCGCTTGCCTTGCTCCGAGCGCGGAGCATCCCGCCAGCATCGTGCATCCCGCTTGCCTTGCTCCGAGCGCGGAGCATCCCGCCAGCATCGTGCATCCCGCTTGCCTTGCTCCGAGCGCGGAGCATCCCGCCAGCATCGTGCATCCCGCTTGCCTTGCTCCGAGCGCGGAGCATCCCGCCAGCATCGTGCATCCCGCTTGCCTTGCTCCGAGCGCGCTGCATCCTGCCGGCGTCGTGCCGAGCGCGGAGCATCCCGCCAGCATCGTGCATCCCGCTTGCCTTGCTCCGAGCGCGGAGCATCCCGCTGCCGTGGCCCCGAGCGCGGAGCGTCCCGCCGCGGGGCCCCGCTCTGACGAGCCTCCTTCCTCCCTCCTCCTCCTCCTCCTCCGGCCCGCTCCGCGGCGGCGCAGGGAAGCGCCTGGCGCCCAGCGTCTACGTGCTGCCGCCGCCGGCCGAGGAGCTGAGCAGCAGCTGGGACACCGTGAGCCTGACGTGCCTCGTGCGCGGCTTCTACCCGGAGGCCGTCTCGGTGCAGTGGCTGCGGAACCAGGCGCCGCTGGAGCCGGCGGCCGCCGACACGTGCGCGCCGGCCCGCGACCGCGGCGCCGACGGCGCCTTCTTCCTCTACAGCCGCCTGGCCGTGCCGCGGGCCAGCTGGGAGCGCGGCGACCCGTACGTCTGCATGGTGGTGCACGAGGCGCTGCCCATGCGCTTCCTGCAGCGCAGCGTCGCCCGCGGCCCCGGTAAATGAGCGCGGGGGGCGGCGCGGGGGGCGCGGGGGCCGACAACCGCGGTGCTGCAACAGCCGCTGCACCAACAACCGCGGCAACAACCGCGCTGCACCAACAACCGCGGCACCAACCGCGGCACCAACCGCGGCACCAAGCAGCGGCTGCCGCCGCCGGGCCGCAAATAAACTGCAGAAAGCGAAACGACGGCGTCTGCGTGGGGAACGGAGGGACGGACGGGTGCGGGGACAGACGCACGGACAGACGGGTGCGGGGACAGACACACGGACAGAGGGGTGCAGGACAAACGGGTGCGGGGACAGACGCACGGACAGACGGGTGCGGGGCAGACACACGGACAGACGGGTGCGGGACAGACGCACGGACAGACGGGTGCACGAACAGACGGGTGCATGGACAGATGGATGTGGGGACAGACACACGGACAGACGGGTGCGGGGACAGACACACGGACAGACGGGTGCACGAACAGACGGGTGCATGGACAGATGGGTGTGGGGACAGACACACGGACAGATGGGTGCACGGACAGATGGGTATGGGACAGACACACGGACAGACGGGTGCAGGGACAGACGGGTGCAGGACAGACACATGGACAGATGGGTGTGGGGACAGACGGGTGCATGGACAGACGGGTATGGGACAGACACACGGACACATGGGTGCAGGGACAGACGGGTGTGGGACAGACAGGTGCATGGACAGACGGGTGCAGGACAGACACACGGACAGACGGGTGCAGGACAGACGGGTGCAGGACAGACGGGTGCGGGACAGATGGGTGCGGGACAGACACACGGACAGACGGGTGCGGGACAGACGGGTGCAGGACAGATGGGTGCAGGGACAGACACACGGACAGACGGGTGTGGGGACAGATGGGTGCGGGGACAGACGCATGGACAGATGGGTGCGGGACAGACATATGGACAGACAGGTCCGGGGACAGACGCACGGACAGACGGGTGCGGGACAGACGGGTGCAGGACAGACGGGTACAGGGACAGACACACGGACAGACGGGTGGGGGGACAGATGGGTGCGGGGACAGACGCATGGACAGATGGGTGCGGGACAGACACATGGACAGACAGGTCCGGGGACAGATGCACGGACAGACGGGTGTGGGACAGACAGGTGCGGGACAGACAGGTGCATGGACAGACGGGTGCAGGACAGACACACGGACAGACGGGTGCAGGACAGACGGGTGCGGGACAGATGGGTGCGGGACAGACACACGGACAGACGGGTGCGGGACAGACGGGTGCAGGACAGACGGGTACAGGGACAGACACACGGACAGACGGGTGTGGGGACAGATGGGTGCGGGGACAGACGCATGGACAGATGGGTGCGGGACAGACACATGGACAGACAGGTCCGGGGACAGATGCACGGACAGACGGGTGTGGGACAGACAGGTGCGGGACAGACAGGTGCATGGACAGACGGGTGCAGGACAGACACACGGACAGACGGGTGCAGGACAGACGGGTGCAGGACAGACGGGTGCGGGACAGATGGGTGCGGGACAGACACACGGACAGACGGGTGCGGGACAGACGGGTGCAGGACAAACGGGTGCAGGGACAGACACACGGACAGACGGTGTGGGGACAGATGGGTGAGGGGACAGACGCATGGACAGATGGGTGCGGGACAGACACATGGACAGACAGGTCCGGGGACAGACGCACGGACAGACGGGTGCGGGACAGACGGGTGCAGGACAGACGGGTGCAGGGACAGACACACGGACAGACGGGTGTGGGGACAGATGGGTGCGGGGACAGACGCATGGACAGATGGGTGCGGGACAGACGGGTGCAGGACAGACGCATGGACAGATGGGTGCGGGACAGACGGGTGCGGGACAGACGCGCGGACAGATGGGTGGTGGACAGACGCGCGGACAGACGGGTGCAGGATATACGGGTGCGGGACAGATGGGTGCGGGACAGACGCGTGGACAGATGGGTGCGGGACAGACGGGTGCAGGACAGACGCACGGACAGATGGGTGCGGGACAGACAGGTGCGGGACAGACGCACGGACAGACGGGTGCAGGGACAGACGCGGGGACAGACGGGTGCGGGACAGACACGCGGACAGACGGGTGCGGGACAGATGCGTGGACAGACGGGTGCGGGACAGACGGGTGCAGGGACAGACGGGTGCGGGACAGACGCGCGGACAGATGGGTGGTGGACAGACGCGCGGACAGACGGGTGCAGGATATACGGGTGCAGGACAGATGGGTGCGGGACAGACGCGCGGACAGACGGGTGCAGGATATACGGGTGCCGGACAGATGGGTGCGGGACAGACGCGTGGACAGACGGGTGCGGGACAGACGGGTGCGGGACAGACGCACGGACACCCCCCCCCCGCAGAGTTCCTGCTCCCCGAGGACCTCTGCCACGCGGGCCCCGAGGAGCCGCTGGGGCCCTGGGACACGATCGCCGTCTTCATCACCCTCTTCCTCCTCAGCGTCTGCTACAGCGCCACCGTCACCGTGTGCAAGGTGCGAAATGGGGCACGGGGGGGACGGGGCACGGGGGGACGGGGCACGGGTGGAAACGGGTGGGAATGGGGCACGGGTGGGAATGCAGCATGGGCGGGAACGGGTGGGAACGGGGCACGGGTGGGAATGGAGCACGGGTGGAAATGGGTCACGGGTGGAAATGGGTCACGGGTGGGCACGCAGCACGGGTGGGAATGGAGCACGGGTGGGAATGGGTCACGGGTGGGCACGCAGCGCGGGTGGAAATGGGGCACGGGTGGGAATGGGTCACGGGTGGGCACGCAGCGCGGGTGGAAATGGTGCACGGGTGGAAATGGAGCACGGGTGGAAATGGGTCACGGGTGGGCATGCAGCACGGGTGGAAATGGGGCACGGGTGGGAACGGGTCACGGGTGGGCACGCAGCACGGGTGGAAATGGGGCACGGGTGGAAATGGGTCACGGGTGGGCATGCAGCACGGGTGGAAATGGGGCACGGGTGGGAATGGGTCACGGGTGGGCACGCAGCGCGGGTGGAAATGGGGCACGGGTGGAAATGGGGCACGGGTGGGAATGGGTCACGGGTGGGCATGCAGCACGGGTGGAAATGGGGCACGGGTGGGAACGGGTCACGGGTGGGCATGCAGCGCGGGCGGGAACGCGTCCTGGGCGCCGAGCCCGAGTGGCCGCGCGGTGGCCGCGGGCCCGTGGCCGGTGGTGGCCCGCGGGCGCCGCATCGCCGCCGCCGCCGCAGGTCAAGTGGCTCCTGGCCACGGTGGTGCAGCTGAAGCGGGTCCCGACGGCCGGCGCCAAGAGCAGCCTGCCCTTCGCCGCGTAGCCGCCGCGACGCCCGCGGGGACCGGCCGGGGGGCACCGGGGACACGGCGGGGACCGCGGCCCGGGCACGAGGCGCCGCGAGGGCACCGACGGGAGCACGGACGGACGGTGGCACGAAGGACGGATGGACGGATGGTGGCACGGGGAGGAGGACGGATGGACGGTGGCATGAAGGACGGATGGATGGTGGCACGAAGGACGGATGGACGGTGGCATGAAGGACGGATGGATGGTGGCATGGGGAGGAGGACGGATGGACGGTGGCATGAAGGACGGACGGATGGTGGCATGAAGGACGGACGGATGGTGGCATGGAGAGGAGCACGGATGGACGGTGGCATGAAGGACGGACGGATGGTGGCATGAAGGACGGATGGATGGTGGCATAGAGAGGAGCACGGATGGATGGTGGCATGAAGGACGGACGGACGGTGGCATGAAGGACGGATGGATGGTGGCATGGGGAGGACAGATGGCTGGTGGCCCGCACGGACAGAAAAGGCCCAGACGGACAGGCAGACGGACGGACGCCGGCGGAGCAGAGCCCCGTCCCCGCCCCGGTGCCTGCTGGGGCCCCGTGGGGGCGGAAGCAGATGTTTCCTCCGCCCGCGGCTCCCACGGCTCCCTGGGGACCAAGCCGGTCCTGGCGCCGGGGACGGGCGCGCGGGAGAGGCTGGTCGCGAGGTGGGGATGGAGGTGGACAGCAGGTCACGTGGGGACGGGGTCACCCAGGCTGGACCTTGGTCACCAAGTCAGGGCGGGTGGACCTCGGAGGCTACGTCCAGCCGAGGGGACCCTGGCCACCAGGCCAAACCAAGGTGGACCTCGGCCACCACATCAATCCGAAGGTGGACGTGGGCCGCCAGGTCAAACCTGGTGGCCACTGGGTCACCCAACGTGGACCTTGGCCACCGGGTCAACCTGGACACGGGAGACACCAGGTCAACCCACGACAGTCACGGGACACCAGGTCAACCCCCACCGGGGGACACCAGGTCAACCCACGGCAGTCACGGGACACCAGGTCAACCCCCACTGGGGGACACCAGGTCAACCCCCCCCCCCCCCCCCCCCCACTGCAGCCATGGGACACCAGGTCAACCCCCACCGGGGGACACCAGGTCAACCCACGTCAGTCACGGGAGACCAGGTCAACCCAGTGGGTTACACCACCAGCTCCATCCCCCAAAATGCGGTGGAATTTGCCCCAAAAAAGCGTCGTGCCCTCCCCCCCCCCCCGCCCGGTGCCCTCGTCCCCGGCCGTCCCTGTGCCCGCTGCCTCCCCCTCCCCACCCCACAGCCTCCGCCGCGCCCCCCCTTTTGCCCCCAAACCTGCCCGTTTGGGGCAAAAAAGTCCCACGCGGAGCGAGCGCGTCGCTTCACCCCCGGTTCGGGGCCAAAACCGGCCTGTTCAGCGCCCAAACCTGCCCCCCGGCCCAGCCCGCTGGCGCCACTTCTGCAAAAACTCGTTTTTTTCCCCATTTCATTTTCCTGCAAAAAGCGTCTCCGTCTGCCCAGCAAGTCTCTGCCCACGGGAGGGATTTTGAGGGGGAAAAAAAAAAAAAAAAGGCAAAACCAGGCCAAATCTTGCAAAAAGCTGCTGGCAGTGGCCCTGCAAAAGCGCCTCCGTCGTCGCAGGATGTTTTGCAAAGAAAGAAAAACCAAGAAAACACTTATTTTTGTAATAAAATGCTTGTGTCAACGTTGCAAAACTGCCTGAATTCTGCAAAAAAATACACGAAGAAAACAAGATTTTCTTTGCTAAAAAAGGGAAAACGAAAACCAAATCGCCCGCTTGGGCTCTCGCGGCTTTTTCTACCTCATTTTTCGTGGCAAAATCTTCCGCTTTTGGTCAAGCCCCTGGGTGGTGGTGGGGGGGGGAGGTTCCTGCAAAACGATCAAGCAACTGCCCCCAAAACCGAGCCGTTTCCGCCCAAAAGCGGCCGCTCGGGGCAACGCTGCCTATTTTGCGCCTGCTCCGCGAGGAGGGCAGGAAAAGGGGCGCGGGGCGCCGAGCCCCCGCCGCAGCCGCTCTGCCCGCCGACCGCCCCAGCGCGCCCTTCTCCCGCAGAAATCGCCCCTTTTCCCCGCAAAACTACCCCCCCGCCCCTTTTCCACCTGCGGACGAACCGATCTGCTGCAAAACCTTCTTAACGCACAAAACCCGCGTTTCACCCGCCGAACCTGCTCCGCCGCCGCCAAAACGCCCGGTTTTCCCCAAAAAGGCCCCTTTTTGCCCCCAAACCGCCCCTCGGCGGCGGCGGTTTTCCGCCAAAACACCCCCGAAACCTCGACTTTGTCCAAAAAACACCCCAAAATCTCATTTTTTTTGGCCCAAACTCCCCATTCAGCGGCAGAAGGGGGGGGGGGGGGCGCGAAACCGAAAACGGCGGCAGGGCGAGCGCCCCAAACCGGCCGTTTCTCCACCCAAACCGCAACCGCCCCGGTTCGCCGGGTTCCCCACCGTCCTCGCGGAGCAGCTGCTCCCGCGCCCCCTTTCATGCAAAACGCCCGGTTTTCCCCCGGATTTCGCACCCCCCCACACCCGGCCGCATTCGCGGAAGCGACTGCCCCAAAAGTTTCGTTTCTCAGCCCGAAACAGACACCCCCCCCCCCCCGCCCCGCATTGCCAAGACGGGAAAACCCAAAATAGCCATTTTCGGTCCCAAGCAGAGGTGCCCCCCCCCACACGCCCAGGTCCAGCCCTGAACTCAGCCCAGGAGTGGCCGGACGCCTGGGCCCCCCCGGACACCTGGGCCCCCTGGTGTTGGGGGGGGGAATGAGGGGGTCCCGGACACCTGGGCCCCCCCGGATGCCTGGGCCCCCTGGTGGTGATGGGGGGGGGGAATTAGGGGAGTCCCAGACGCCTGGGCCCCCCCCACACCCCCCCCCCCCCGGACGCCTGGGCCCCGCCTCAGCCTCCGATTGGCTGGGAGGAAGGAAGCGGGGGGGGGGGAGGGGGGGGTTGGAGGCTTATTTATTCGTGCAGTTTAGTAACTTTTAATTAAAAACCTCCCCGCTGGGATCCGGGATCCGCGCCGGGGCCCGGGATCGAGGACGCGGCTGCACGGGGGATCCGGGATTGGGAATCCAGGGATCTGGGATCGGGGATCCGCTCCGGGATCTGGGACCAGGGATCTGCTCCGGGATCGGGGCTCCGGGATCCGCTCCGGGATCGGGCTCAGTAGATCATCCCCTTCGCCTCCCCCCGCGGCTTCCGGATTTTCTCCATGTTTTTCAGCACGACGTCGTGCAGCACCGCCTGGGGGGTTGGGGGGGGGGGTGATGATGTCACTGATGACGCAATGAGGGAGGCGGGGGGGGGGTCCCAGGGGTCTGGGCACCCCCCCCCCCCCACACACTCCCACCCAACCCCAAGGGGCCCAGGCGTCCGAGCCTCCCTCCTCCCCCAATCCCCACCCTGAGGGACCCAGGTGTCCGGGCGCCCCCCCCCCCACCTCCACCCCCCCCCAAGGGGCCCAGGCGTCCGGGTCCCCCCCCCTCCCCCCCGCGCTCACGTAGAGGTCGCGCAGCTCCGCCGCCGTCAGCAGCAGCTCCCCGAACTCGGCCTCGTCCAGCGCGTGCACCAGCTCCCGGTAGTCCAGCTGCCGCCCCCGGCGGGGCCCAGGCGTCCGGGTCAGCCCCGGCGGGCCCAGGCGTCCGGGGAGCCTCTCACCCCACAGGAGCCCAGGCGTCCGGGGCGGACCCAAAGGGGCCCAGGCGTCCGGGGCGCCTCTCACCCTGGGGGGTGTCCCAGGCGTCCCCCCACCCTTCCCCCGGGGGGCCCAGGCGTCCGGGGGGGCCCAGGCGTCCGGGCCCCCCCCCCCACTCACCACGTGCGGGTTCTTGGCTGCTTTGGCCACGGCGTCACCTCGCTCCAGCAGGTACCTGGGTAAGTGGGGGGGGGCAGAGGGGGGGGTCACAGGGGGCCCAGGCGTCCGGGCGCCCCCCAGCCCCCGAAGGGCCCAGGCGTCCGGGCAGCCCCTTCCATCCCCCGAGGAACCCAGGTGTCTGGTCACCCCCCTCCACCCCCTGAGGGGTCCAGGTGCCCCCCCCCCCGCCCCCTGAGGGGCCCAGGCGTCCGGGCTCACTTGGCCAAGCGCCCCTGGAAGCCGTCGAGTTTGGTGCGGGAGGCGGTGAAGAGCTCGAAAACCTTCTCCTGGGGGGGGGGAAGCGGTGGGGGGGGGTCAGTGGGGCGGGGGTCAGTGGGGCGGGGGGGGTCAGTGGGGCCCGTTGGGGGGCGCCCCCACCTGCACGGCCACCCCGAAGTTGTCGCCGTCCTCGATCCGCGGCACCTGCAGCTGCAGCCAGACCGACACCTGCGGGGGGGCGGGGGGGGCTGGACCCACGGCGGGACCCACGGCGGCGCTTGCACACCCACGTGTGTGCTTGCACGTACCGGAGTGCACGCACGGCTCCGATTGCACACTCGTGTGTGCACACATGCTTACACACACGCACCTAAGCGCATACATGGGTGCATTTGCACACCCACATGCACGCATGTGTGGTTGCACACTCACCTAAGTGCATGCCCCACTGTGCTTGCACACCCACATGCATACATACATGCTTGCACACTCACCTGAGTGCACACACGGTTGCATTTGCACACTCACATGCATGCACGCACACTTGCACACCTACCTGGTTGCACGCCCGGCTACATTTGCACACCCGCATGCAAACACGCAGGCACGCACACACACATGGATGCATGCACACCCGAATTTGCACACCCATGTGCATGCACACGTACCTGGGCGCACCCACAGCTGCGCTCGCACACTCACGTGCATGCGCACACACTTGCACACCCACTCGTGCACCCCCTGCTGCCTGCGCCCCCGCGCTTGCACGCCCGCGCGCGCCGGGGGCCCCACGGCGGCCCCACGGCGGCCCCACGGCGCCGCTCACCTGCGCCAGGTGCTGCCGGGCGGCCTGGACGAGGGGCCGCAGCCGCTGCAGCAGCCCCAGCACCGTCGCGTTGGGGCTCAGGGGGCCGCAGGGGGGCTCTGGGGGGGGGTGAGAGCGTCGGCGACCCCAAAACCCCCGGAATCGCCCCAAAAACGAACCCACCAACCCCCAAAACCCCCGGAATTGCCCCCAAAAAGGAACCCACCGACCCCCAAAACCCCCGGAATCGCCCCAAAAACGAACCCGTCGACCCCCCAAACCCCCGGAATCGCCCCAAAAACGAACCTGCCGACCCCCAAAACTGCCCCCAAAAAGGAACCCGCCGACCCCCCAAACCCCCAGAATCGCCCCAAAAACGAACCCACCGACCCCCCAAACCCCCAGAATCGCCCCCAAAATGAACCCGCCGACCCCAAAACCCCCAGAATCGCCCCAAAAATGAACCCGACGACCCCCAAAACCCCCAGAATTGCCCCAAAAACGAACCCACCGACCCCAAAACCCCCCAGAATCGCCCCCAAAACAAACCCGCCGCCCCACGTGACCCAAAATCCCCCTTTTCCGCCCCAAATTGCTTCACCTTCATCCTCCTCATCTTTCTCCTTCTCCTTTTTCTTCTTCTATGGGGCGAGGAGGAGGGTGGTGAGGGGGGGCCCTGCCCCACAGTGCCCCCAGGGGCGTCCCAGCCCCACAGCCACGGGTCCCAGCCCCACAGCGCCCCCAGGAAGATCCTGGGGGGGGGGGGGTTCCTGCCCCACAGCCATGGGTCCCAGCCCCACAGCGCCCCCAGGAGGGCTCCCAGGGTTGGTCTCTGCCCCACAGCTGTGGGTCCCAGCCCCACAGCGCCCCCAGAAGGGTCCCTGTGGGGGTCCGTGCCCCACAGCCGTGGGTCCCAGCCCTATAGCACCCCCAGGAGGGCCCCCAGGGTTGGTCCCTGCCCCACAGCCATGGGTCCCAGCCCCACAGCGCCCCCAGAAGGGTCCCCGGAGGGGGTCCCTGCCCCACAGCTGTGGGTCCCAGCCCCACAGCGCCCCCAGGAGGGCCCCCAGGGGGTGTCCCTGCCCCCTGGCCGTGGGTCCCAGCCCCACGGCGGCACCTGGCCCGGCTGGGGCAGGGCGATGTCCAGCTCCGCGCGCAGCTGCTCCGGCCCCACGGCGAACGTGGCATCCTGGGGGGTGGGGGGGTGAGCCCTGCCCCACAGCGACCCCCTGCCCTGCCCCACACCGACTCCTCCTGCCCCACAGCGACCGCCCCCCTGCTCTGTCTGCCCCACGGCGACCCTGAGAGGGCTCCCGCCTCCCCCATAGGCGCCTCCCTTCCACAGGCGCCCCACGGAAAGCCCTCAGCCCCACAGAGACCCTTTCCAGCCCCATAGACTCCATAGGACCCTGCCAGCCCCACAGGGACCCTCCCCAGCCCCACAGGGACCCCCAGAGCCCCCCCCCAGTTCCCCAGAGGCCCCCCAGGGGCCCTGCAGCCCCATGGAGACCCTCCCCAGCCCCACGGAGACACCGTAGGGACCCCCCAGCCCCATAGAGACCCCACAAAGACCCTCCCCAGCCACCCCAGCCCCACAGGGACCCTATACAGCCCTCCCCCGGCCCCACAGACCCCTGACCAGCCCCATAGACACCCTATAGAGACCCCCCAGCCCCATAGAGACCCTCTCCAGCCCCCCAAAGTCCCCTCCAGCCCCACAGATCCCTCCTGGAGCCCCCCAAATCCCCCCCCCAGATCTCTCCAAGCCCCCCAGCGCCCCCCAGATCCCCCCAAGCCCCCCAGATCCCTCCCAGATCCCTCCCCGAGACCCCCAGCGCCCCCCAGATCCCCCCCAGCGCCCCCCAGATCCCCCCCAGCGCCCCCCAGCCCCCCGGCACCTGCAGCAGCGCCTGCAGCTCGGCCACCTTCGCCGGGAACCCGCCGGCCAGGAGCCCCTCGACCTGCCGGGGGGCGGCGGGGGGTGAGCGCGACGCCCCCCCGCTGCCCCACGGCGCCCCCCGGCCCCCCCCCCGGCTCACCTGGGCCCACAGCTGCGTGCGGAAAGCCTCCACCTGCGGCGAACGGGGAGGCGTGGGGCCCGGACGCCTGGGCCCCTGCGCCCCGACACCTCCCCCCCCACCCCGGCCCGGACGCCTGGGCCCCTTCTTCACTCCCCTCCCTCCCCCCCGCTCTGTCCAAGGGCTCCTCCCTCTGCCCCCCCCAACACCCCCCCCGGACGCCTGGGCCCCTTCCCCCCCCTTCCCCCTGCCTCCGGACACCTGCTCCTCCCCCCGCCCCGCTCCAGGACGCCTGGGCCCCGTCCTCTCCCTCCCTCGGACGCCTGGGCCCCCCCCGCCCCCCTTCCCCGCAAGCCGGGCTGCCCGGACATGCCCCGGACGCCTGGGCCCCCCTCGGACGCCTGGGTCCCCCCGACCTGCGGCGCGGCCATGGGGGCAGAAAGCGAAAGTGAAAGCGCGGGGTTCCCCGCGGGGGGGGCGGGGGCGGAGCCAGCCCTGGCCCCGCCCCCGCCCGGACGCCTGGGTCCCCTTTTTCCGTTTTATAAAAAAGTTGCACCCAAAAGTCTGTCGTTTCACCCCAAAACACACGCTTTATTACCGGGGTCCCCCCTACGTGCGGGGGGGAGGGGCAGCGCCCTCCCCCCTCAACCCGGACGCCTGGGCCCCTCCCCGGGGAGGGGGGCGGGGTTTTCAGGGAGTCCTGGGACACCCTCCAGGACGCCTGGGCCCCCTCTCAGCTACCCGGGTGCCCTCGGCCTTCGGGGGTTCCCACGACATCCCCCCCCCACCCTTCCCGGACGCCGGGGCCCATCCCGGACGCCTGGGCCCCCTCCCGGACGCCTGGGCCCCCCGGCAGCCGCGCAGGCACGCGCTGTCGCCCGCCGGCTCGCCCCCTCCCGGACGCCTGGGCCCCTCCCGGCCGCCAGGGCCCATCCCGGACGCCTGGGCCCCTTCCTGGATGCCTGGGCCCCTTCCCGGCCGCCTGGGCCCCTCAGCGGGGCTGCAGCCCCAGGCCGGGGCGCCCGGGCGAGCAGGGGCAGCGGTACCAGAGGCGGTAGGTGAGGGCCCAGGCGGCCCAGCCCAGGGCGGCGCCGGCGGCGTTGCCGGCCCAGTCGTGCCGATAGGCCAAGGTGGCCGCCAGCAGCCCGTGCCACAGCAGCAGCAGCCCCACGTTGAGGAGGAAGAGGAGGCAGAGCGCCGTGCCCGGACGCCTGGGCCCTTCATCCTCCCGCCAGCCCTCGGCGCCTGCTCCCCGAGCGCCCGGACGCCTGGGCCCCTGGGCGTCGTCGTAGGCGCCCAGCCACACGGGCGAGAGCGCCCGGACGCCTGGGCCCGCGGCGGCCCGGCCCGGCGCCCGCGGCGGGGACGCGGCCGAGAGCGGCGGTGGCGGCGGCAGCAGCAGCAGGACGCCCGGACGCCTGGGCCCGCGGCGGGCGCCGGGGGGCGGCCCGGCGGCGCCCGGACGCCTGGGCCCCGGCGGCGGGTGCAGCAGGCGCCCCAGGGCGCCCAGCTCCTCGGCCAGCCCCAGGCCGCAGTGGGTCAGGGCGAAGGCCTGGGGGGACACGGCGAAGGCGCCGCGGCCCAGGCAGCGCCCGCCGGCGGCCTCGAGGGCGGCGAAGAGGCCGGGGGCGGCGCGGGCCAGGCCGGCCCCCGCGGCCAGGCGGCCCCCGGCCCGCAGCAGGGCCCCCCGGCGGCCGCCCCCCGGCCGCGCCAGGGGCCAGGCGGCCACCAGCAGCCCCCCGGCCAGCAGCGCCGTCCAGCCGCCCGCCGAGGACACCAGGCGCCTGTTGGGGGGGGGAGGGGGGGTTAGGGGGCGCCTGGGCCCTTCGCGCAGACGCCTGGGACCCACCCCGGACGCCTGGGCCCCCCAAGCCCCCTTGGTCCCTCCCCAGATGCCTGGGCCCCCCCGAGCCCCCTTGGTCCCTCCCCGGACGCCTGGGCCCCCTCCCCGGACGCCTGGGCCCCCCCGAGCCCCCTTGGTCCCTCCCCGGACGCCTGGGCCCCCCGAGCCCCCTTGGTCCCTCCCCGGACACCTGGGCCCCCCCAAGCCCCCTTGGTCCCTCCCCGGA